>NC_057804.1:287927572-288044865 GCF_018294505.1 Triticum aestivum | reverse complement strand
GAGGAGCGAGATATTACAAACATGGGTCTCATGACCCAACACTCAGAGCATACAAGTCAAAGCACAAGCGGAAGCTATCATGTCTGAGTACAGACATCTATAAATGAAAAAGGCTGAGAAGCCTGACTATCTATCAGATCCTGCCGGGGCACAAAATCGTAGCTGAGGTATCAAGCTAAACGTCGAAGACCACGCGGAAATACTAGTGAGACTGAAGTCTCTCTGCAAAAACATAAAATAGGCAAACGTGAGTACAAATGTACCCAGCAAGACTTACATCAGAACTATCTACATATGCATCATTATCAACAAAGGGGTGGTGGGGTTTAACTGCAGCAAGCCAGCTTTGACTCGGTGGCCATCCTAAACTACGACTGCGAGTAACTCTTTTGAGGTGGCGCACACGAGTCCACATATTCACCATATCAATACACCACTATGGATCCGCTCCCGTCTCCCTACGAAAACGCCATCCATAGCACTCACGCTTATCTTGCGTATTTTAGAGTATCCACTTTCACTTGTCTATGAACTGATATAAGCAACCCAGAAGTCCTTTTCCGCGGACATGGCTATTCGAATAGATGATATTAACCCTGCAGGGGTGTACTTCTTCATACATGTTTCCACCACTTAGCGTCTGCACACGACATGTGCTCGGCAGACTTCAAGCGAAAGCCGACGTGGGTGTAGACCACGACCTACCTAAACACTCAAGTCTCTAGTCCAGGTTTATCGCCTATTCGGGTTCCATCCATGAGGAGATCCGGCCGGAGTTTCGCTCACAGCCCCAAACGATGTGAACAGGGTTCCGTGACACCAAACGGGCGCCCGGTTTACCCGGCCACGTGCCTACCGCATCACAGCCCACCCCTACGGTCAGCGCTGTCCACGGCCTCCAGCATACTACAAACACCAGAAACTACTTGCAACTCCTGGACAGAGGACAAGGGTGAATAAGAAGTCGAGCGGGGTCATATTTCAGGGCCCAATGTATGGTAGTAGCTGAATCATGGATCACAAACACAGAACTTAGTTCCTGAGGACGGCTACAATGAGACAACCCACCATGTACTCCTACATGGCCTCTCACCGCTACCTTTACCAAATCGTGTTCACACACTTAGCTCACACACAGTAGGACATGTTCACACGCCTCTGATTCATCCCCGATGAATCAGACCTGACTCAACTTCTAATCAGTAGCAGGCATGACAAACAAACATGAATGAGTAGGCACAACAGGGCTCAAACAACTCCTACTCATGCTAGTGGGTTTCATCTATTTACTGTGGCAATGACAGATCATGCAAAGGATAAAGGGATTCAGCTACCGCAGCAAGTAACAGATAAATCGGTGTTGTCCTAATGCATTAAAAGAGAGCACGGGCGAGAGAGTAGGATTGTATCGGAATGAACAAGGGGGTTTTGCTTGCCTGGCACTTCTGAAGATAACATTGAGTCTTCATCAGTGTCAACGATCACAACGTCGGACATCGTCTACCGGGATGGAACAGATACCGGTAACAAGAAGAAATACAATCAATGCAATGCACAATATGATGCATGATCATGACATGGCAAAATGAATGTGTCTTGGGCTAATGCAACTAGCAACAGATAAAATGAAGTTGGTTTGAATATAAAATTCAAATTCAAACTCCATATGTGATTATTTAAATGTCATTCACTTCATTTGCTCTAAACAGTAGTGATAAGTTGTTCTAACATGCATGAAAATGGTACAGATGGATTCCTTGAATTTTTCTGATAATTTTTCATATATAAATTATCTAATTTGGAGTTATGGTTAATTTTCTATGATTTATTGAAGTTTAGGGCATTTTCTGAATTTAATAAATCATTTCTGATTTATTTAAAACTCTAGAAAACAATTACTGCATCAGCCTGACGTCATGATGACGTCAGCAGGTCAACAGGGCGCCTCCAGGTCAAACCTGACCAGTGGGGTCCACTGGTCAGTGACCCAGTCAACTAACCGGGTTAGTTAGCCCTAACTAACTTAGTTAGCCGAGCGGGGCCTGCATGTCAGTGGCTCACCTAATTAACTAAATTAATTAACCTAATACTAATTAAGCAGGCGCCTGGGCCCACACGTCAGTGAGAGAGAGAGGTCAAACCCCGCCGGTCGGAGCGGTCAACCCGCCGGCGTTTAGCCGCCGGCGAGGACAGACGCGGCGGCGTGCTGCGGGATTCGCCCACAGGGCGCCATTTGCTGCGCGGAGGGCAGCTACGGGCAGCTGGTGTTCGCCCGCACCCAGCCATGGTGGTGGCTTGGCCGGGGAGTGGCCGGAGCTTCGCCGGCGACGAGGCCAGGCGGAGGCTGAAGCTCGGCCAGCTCGTGCGCGGGGCTGCGGTGGCCTAGTCGGCGTGGCGCTAGCACCTACGGCCTCTACGCGATGCGGGGAGCGTGTTGACGCGATGCCCGGGACCAAATGGTCACCGGAGCATCACCGGCGACGAGTGCAGGCGGCGGCGCAGTCGGGCGAGAGGCGCGAGGCGGCTACGGCGTGCCAGAGAGGGAACGGAGAGGGGGAGGATGATCAGAAGCTCACGTAGATGACCGTGGGATGGACGGCGAGCTCGGGGAAGGACGAGCGGCGACGAATTTGACGACGGCGATCCTCGGTAGCCGACGAGGGGGAAAACATCGGGGCGGCGCTCCGGGGCTCTTTCGGTCGTGTGGCTCGGTGAGGGGGTTGGTGACGAGGCGCAGGAGCTCAGGAGCGGCTCGGGGCATCGTCGGGACGGCGGTGGTTGCGGCAACGGCGAACGGCGGCGGTGGGCGTGTTCGGTGGAGCGTGAGAGAACGAGACAGAGGAGGGGAACGAGGGAGAGGAAGAGAGCGAGGGGGTCCAGGGAGTCGGGGCGGCGCCGGGGAGAAGACGCGAGGCGTCGCGGTGGCCAGGCGACGCAGGCAGGCAGCCTGGTGGCGTGGCGCCCGCGCGCGCGCCGGCGTGCTCCTCTCTGCCTGCCTGGCGAGAGGAAGCAGGTGGCTGGCACGGGCCAGCACAGTGCTGGGCCGGCCAGTGGGCTGCCGGGTGGGCTGGCCGCGCAGGTAAGTGGCCCTGGTGAGTAATGTTCTTTTTTTTTAATTTTTCTGTTCTGTTTTCCCTTTTTTTTTTATTTTGCCACTGTTTTCAAATTCAAAATAATTTCAAACAGTGCCAAAACATTCTGAAATATTTTATGTTACCTCTCTGGACTATTCCAAAAGTACATAAAACATTTCAAAGCATTTGAAAATATATTCATTATATATTATGGATATATTCCCAAATTCAAATAGACTATTGATTTAATTTCAGAGACCAAATAATTCCTTAAAAATATTCCAGAATTTTGGTTTGATATATAACTCTTGCCAAAATTCACAAAACTATTTTTAGGGCACTTTGGATTCACAGAATGCAATTTAAAGGGTGCTTGCCCTTCTTTTAGTTAGGTTTTGAGGTTTCAACAATCCTCAATTCAAGTTTCAGAAATTTAGACATGATGCATGGATGATAAAGCAAGGACAAGCAAGGCCTAAACTGGGGATGTGACACACATGGCTCCTGCCAGTTGCCGATAACGTCGGTTACAAAACATGATCATCTCATATAATAAAATATAGCATCACGTCTAGACCATATAACATCACAACATGCCCTACAAAAACAAGTTAGACGTCCCCTACTTTGTTGTTGCAAATTTTACGTGGCTGCTACGGACTGAGCAAGAACCGTTCTTACCTACGCATCAAAACCACAATTATAGTTCGTCAAGTTAGTGCTATTTTAACCTTCGCAAGGACCGGGCGTAGCCACACTCGGTTCAACTAAAGTGAGAGAGACAGACACCCGCCAGTCACCTTTAAGCAACGAATGCTCGTAGCGATGAAACCAGTCTCGCGTAAGCGTACGCATAATGTCGGTTCGGGCCGCTTCATCTCACAATACCGCTGAACCAAAGTATGACATGCTGGTAAGCAATATGAATTGTATCGCCCACAACTCACTTGTGTTCTACTCGTGCATATGACATCTACGCATAAAACCAGGCTCTGATACCACTGTTGGGGAACATAGTAATTTCAAAATTTTCCTACGCACATGCAAGGATCATGGTGATGCATAGCAACGAGAGGGGAGAGTGTTGTCTACGTACCCTCGTAGACCGTAAGCGGAAGCGTTAGAACAACGCGGTTGATGTAGTCGTACGTCTTCACGATCCGACCGATCCAAGTACTGAACGTATGGCACCTCCGAGTTCAGAACATGTTCAACTTAATGACGATCCCCGGACTCCGATCCACCAGGGTGTCAGGGATGAGTTCCGTCAGCGCGACGGCGTGGTGACGATGATGATGTTCTACCGACACAGGGCTTCGCCTAAGCACCGCAACGATATGACCAAGGTGGAATATGGTGGAGGGGGGCACCGCACACGGCTAAGGAACAATCACGAAGATCAACTTGTGTGTCTAGAGGTTCTCCCCTGCCCCCGTATATAAAGGAGCAAGGGGGGAGGCCGGCCGGCCCTAGGGGGCGCGCCAAGGAGGGGGGAGTCCTCCTCCTAGTGGGAGTAGGACTCCCCTTTCCTAGTCCAACTAGGAAGAGAGAGGGGGAAGGAAAGAGAGGGAGAGGGAGAGGGAAAGAAGGGCCGCGCCCCCCTTCCCTAGTCCAATTCAGACTCCTCATGGGAGGGGCGCGCCACCTCCTTGGCTTCTGCCCTCTCTCTCCCCTAAGGCCCACTAAGGCCCAATACTTCCCCGGGGGGTTCCGGTAACCCCTTCGGCACTCCGGTTTTCTCCGAAATCACCCGGAACACTTCCGGTGTCCGAATATAGTCGTCCAATATATCAATCTTTATGTCTCGACCATTTCGAGACTCCTCATCATGTCTGTGATCACATCCGGGACTCCGAACAACCTTCAGTACATCAAAACTTATAAACTCATCATAAAACTGTCATCGTAACGTTAAGCGTGCGGACCCTACGGGTTCGAGAACTATGTAGACATGACCTAGAACTATTTCCGGTCAATAACCAATAGAGAACCTGGATGCTCATATTGGCTCCTACATATTCTACGAAGCTCTTTATCGGTCAAACCGCATAACAACATACGTTGTTCCCTTTGTCATTGGTATGTTACTTGCCCGAGATTCGATCGTCGATATCCTATACCTAGTTCAATCTCATTACCGACAAGTCTCTTTACTCGTTATGTAATGCATCATCTTGTAACCAACTCATTGGCCACATTGCTTGCAAGGCTTATAGTGATGTGCATTACCGAGAGGGCCCAGAGATACCTCTCCGACAATCGGAGTGACAGAACCTAATCTCGAAATACGCCGACTCAACATGTACCATTGGAGACACCTGTAGCGCTCCTTTATAATCACCCAGTTATGTTGTGACGTTTGGTAGCACACAAAGTGTTCCTCCGGTAAACAGGAGTAGCATAATCTCATAGTTGTAGGAACTTTGCATAAGTCATGAAGAAAGCAATAGCAACATACTAAACAATCAAGTGCTAAGCTAACGGAATGGGTCAGGTCAATCACATCATTCTCCTCATGATGTGATCCCGTTAATCAAATGACAACACCTGTCTATGGTTCGGAAACATAACCATCTTTGATTAATGAGCTAGTCAAGTAGAGGCATACTAGTGACATTAAGTTTGTCTATGTATTCACACATGTATCATGTTTCTGGTTAATACAATTCTAGCATGAATAATAAACATTTATCCTGATATTAGTAAATAAATAATAAATTTATCATTGCCTCTAGGGCATATTTCCTTCACCAGGATGAAAGGACACGAGTTTGAGGAAAAGGTTATGCCCTACTAGAACAGCCCCCAGTGTAGGTGTTACTCCGAAGATGTGAGAAGATCGATAGTGTCCACACTAAGGATGGAGTACATAAGATCTGTTGGAACCATAACCCTGCCTTTAAGTGTGGTAGCCCACTAGACCATTCCAATCAATGGTATTGCTGGAAGACCCCCAAACCCTAACCTTTTTCTTGCTAGCCTCTTCGAATCTCGAGGACGACATTCATTTTAAGTGTGGTAGGTATGTAACATCCCAAAATTCTTAATTTTGGAATGTTATATTAATGAAATAAATATGATTGTATGCTTGATTGTTTGGTTGAAAGTGAGTGGAATTTGAAACAAAAAAATCAAATGAGAGGGAATAAAAGGACTTTCCCAAAAGTTTCTATTTTGTGTCCCTATTTAATTTTAAGTTTGGATCTTGTCAAAAAAATTCTCTGATAAACAAATAATATGAGAGGAGGAAAATGACACTCCAAAATCAGAGACAAAGTTTTGTTTGGCATTCAAATTTGAAAATAGGAACTATTTGCAATTTATTTGAAATCCAAATTCCCTTTCATTTTGGAGTTATTGAAAAAAAGTTTTTTCTTAGTAATTTTTTTGGCCATGAAAATATGTTGATGTTTTAGGAATTTTTATTCTGAAAATTTTGATATATAATATGCCCATAAAAATGTTTTTTTCCTTTGTATTTTTTTCCCTAGTTGTTTGAAAAAAAAACTTGCCGGCCAGGCCAGGCTGCGGCCCAGCCAGCAGGCCAAGGTCCAGCCCAGCGCTAGCGCTAGGGCTAGCGCACCCGGGAGAAAGTCCCATGAGCCGCCGCCGCCCCTCCCTCTCGTTACCTCTCTCTCACGTCATTTTTTTCTTTCTTTCCCTGATGCCTGGACCCCACCCATCATCTTCTCCCGCTGCACGAAAGAGCACGAGCCCAGCTCGGCCACGGTTGCGGTGCCGCATGCGCAAACCGCGGGAACCCTATCTACGGCTTGCCCCCTGCCCCAAGAACATGTCCTATAAATACCAAGCCACCTCCTCGTCCGACCCCCTAAAAAAACCCCACGCTGAAACCACCTTTACCTCTCGTGATCTTCGTTTGGATCTCGCCGGAGCCGAGACGGTTCACCGTAGATCCCGACGCGGGTGAGCAATCCCGAACCACCAAATCTTGTCCAACAAACTTCTTTCGTCATTGCGTATCTCCTTGACATTGTTTCGTCGTCCAGGGAGCACTGGAGCCTCGCTGTGGACCTCGCCCGACATTGCCGGAGCGAGGAGTTCGGCTCGACGCCCCGCTCACCTTCGTCATCCCCAACCTCCACCTTCAACAAAAATCAGACCCCCTCGCCTTGCTGCACCGCCTGGACATCACCGCCGCCCCTGAAGATCACAGGAACCCCGCTCACCTTCCGCGCCTCTCTTCCCTACGCACTGGTTCTTTGTAATTAATTTGTAAGTCAAGTACGTGTTAGCTCCTTTGTTTTTTATTCAAAGCGTCAAGTGCTAGATCGGTTTTAGTAGATTGGTTCCTTAGATCGGTTGGTTTGGTTTAGTAGGTAGTTTATTATGGTTTAGATCGAACCGGTTTGCCGGTTTTCTGTTTTAAACGTAAGTGCATGTTTCTGTAAAGTTCTGCCCGAGCGACGGTTAGTTACAGATCGCTCAGCTCCTAGCCCAATAGACTTCCCTTATTGTTTTTGTTTTTGAAAAAAAATACAGGAATGTTTCAATTTAGATATTCTATAACTTTTATGTTTTAGATCCAATTTGAGTGAATCTTTTTGCATTGTGTCACAAATTTGTTGAAGTTTCTGTTTGTGTACTTAGTTTTCAAATTTGAGTAGATTAAATTGGGTTTGATGAAATTTGTTTAAATTGGCCGTATCTTGAGTTTTACAAAATATTTTTGATTAATTCTTTTTGCGACTGTTTTGTTATTGTTTTGTTTATCCAGTAGCATATAATTATTTATTTTAGTTTATTTCAAATTAGAGTTTTAGGCAAAAGAGTACTATTTTAGTCCTAGTTTTGTTTTAGCCTTTTCTTTATAGTTTTAATTGTTTAAAAATTATTTCTTTTTCTCACTTTTGACAAATTTAGTTTTGTTTCTGTAAGTCAACAAAAGAATTTTTTTTTATTTTACAAATTTATTTTATTTAGTTTTGTATGAAAACTTGTAGAGGTCATAGTTAGAGTTTCATAAAAGCTTTTTATTTGTTTCTTTTCTGCAAATAAATTTTTTATGAAAAATACTTTCTGTTAACTTAGTGGTTTTACTTTTTATTTTCTGTTAATTTATTAGTTTAGTGTTTTAATTGTTGTTAAGTTTTTACTTAGGACAAAACTATTTTATGTTATGTCTTAGAGTTTTCTTTAGTAGTTTTATTGTGGAGTTTTTCCTTTGTTTTTATTTGGCGTCCCTTGTTGATTTACATTTTTATTGTTGGTTTTATTATGAGTGTTAGAATTTCTTGTTACTACGTTTGCTTATATGAATGCTATGTTTGACTATATAGATTTTCAACGGAGTGACGAATAGTTCTACCAAGTCATTATTCGAGAGCGTTATAATCTTCATCAAGCATACCAGGCAAGTTCACTTTGACCATGCTTTTCATACCTATGTTTTTATTGCATTTAGTGTCATCTTTGCAACAATTTCCCAGTAGTGTTATTGAATCTTGTAGTTGAGTAGAATGCATGAGGTAGGAACCCATCTCCCTGTTATCAAGCCCGGGACGTTGTTTTATTTCAATGCTACGCTATAGTAGGCAGGGTTGGTATGAATGCTCGGGAGTGGTGTGAGAATGGAGGACCCTACGTCAATGATGACAACTCCATGATGGCATTTGCAAGGACTGCATCTTCAAGGCCTCAAGACTTCTAGACTCAAGACAAGAATTCAATACACACTACTGGGTGAAGGACGATTGACGGGCACCCTGGAGAAACTAGTGGATGGCCGGGATGCATGGAGAAGTGCCATGACATCTTGCGGAAAGCTTCACCCAGACTCACAGAGACAGAAGAATACTTCATGCCCGAAGTCTTACCTGTGCAACCGCAAGTCACTATCGGCTCTGGCTTTGTGGACCTTAGTTGTGACTCTGGCTGGGACGATGCTAGCAGATGTAGAACTACGGTAGGATTGGATGAGCACCGGACAGTGGTCAAGGGAACATTTCAGAAGACCATGTTTGAGTTGTCTTGTTCTCAAACACCCTGAAGTGCGAGAACATAAAAGAGGGATCGAATCTTGTGGGTAAAGTGTACAAACCTGTGCAGAAGGTTAAAACCTAATCGATTAGCCGTGTCCCTGGTTACGGACAATTGAGCATCTGGACTTGGATCTATCTTGGAACTGTTACACCGGACTGCAAACTCAATTGTTGGCAACTTATGATGATTTGGGCTGTGAGACATCGGTTGGCGGAACCATGTAATGCTAGAAAACTCCATAGTACAGACTCCTGATATTCTTTGATGTAGGGAAAATAAAACCAACTTTTATGCAAAACAAAACTCAGAACCAGAGCCACAAAGCCATATTGCATATAGAATAGTTTTATCATCTGCTTTCTATTATTTTGATCTTGCTGATACATTGAATGTACTGACCTACACGGCTGCAACGTATCATGTTGCAGGATTTCTTCGACGAGTAAGAGTTACGGTATGGTCTACACTCAACTTGCCGATGGCGTTGATGGGACTCCACACCCGATTGTTTGTTTCCTCTAGGACTTATAAGGTATATATCAGTTTTACGTTCTTATACATGTGATTGCATTTTGATATATACATTGAAGTACTGTGCGTGCCAGCATACTGATCCAGGGATGGCACAGATACATAGAGGCTTGACCATCTGAGGTCGGGTCACTACACTTCGCCAGTGCTTCCAAACCCCATGATACGATACGCTCTATCACACATAAGCCTCCTTATATCTTCCTCAAAACAGCCACCATACCTACCTATCATGGCATTTCCATAGCCATTCCAAGATATATTGCCATGCAACTTCCATCATCATCATATACATGACTTGAGCATTCATTGTCATATTGCTTTGCATGATCGTAAGATAGCTAGCATGATGTTTTCATGGCTTATCAGTTTTTTGATGTCGTTTTCTAGGCTAGATCATTGCACATCCCGGTACACCGTCAGAGGCATTCATATAGAGTCATATCTTTGTTCTAGATATCGAGTTGTAATATTGAGTTGTAAGTAAAGAAAAGTGTGATGATCATCACTATTAGAGCATTGCCCCAGTGAGGAAAGGATGATGGAGACTATGATTCCCCCACATCGGGATGAGACTCCGGAGTTTATGAAAAATAAAAGAGGCCAAAGAAGCCCAAATAAAAACAGAGGCCAAAGAAAGCCCACAAAAAAATAAAAAAAAAGAAGAAAAAAATAAAAAATGAGAGAAAAAGAGAGAAGGGGCAATGTTACTATCCTTTTACCACACTTGTGCTTCAGAGTAGCACCATGTTCTTCATATAGAGAGTCTCTTGAGTTATCACTTTCATTTATTAGTGGGAATTTTCATTATAGAACTTGGCTTGTATATTCCGATGATGGGCTTCCTCAAATGCCCGAGGTCTTCATGAGCAAGCAAGTTGGATGCACACCCACTTAGTTTCCAGTTTGAGCTTTCATACACTTATAGATCTAGTGCATCTGTTGCATGGCAATCCCTACTCCTCGCATTGACATCAATTGATGGGCATCTCCATAGCCCGTTGATTAGCCATGTCAATGTGAGACTTTCTCCCTTTTTGTCTTCTCCACACAACCACCACCATCATATTCTATTCCACCCATAGTGCTATGTCCATGGCTCACGCTCATGTATTGCGTGAAATTTGAAAAGGTTTGAGAACGTCAAAAGTATGAAACAATTGCTTGGCTTGTCATCGGGGTTGTGCACGATTTGAATATTTTGTGTGATGAAGATGCAGCATAGCCAGACTATTCGATTTTGTAGGGATAACTTTCTTTGGCCATGTTGTTTTGAAAAGACATGATTGTTTTATTGGTACGCTCGAAGTATTATTGTTTTTATGTCAAATGATAGACTATTGCTTTGAATCACTCGTGTCTTAATATTCATGCTATGATTAGACATATGATCAAGATTTTGCTAGGTAGCATTCCACATCAAAAATTATCTTTTTATCATTTACCTACTCGAGGACGAGAAGGAATTAAGCTTGGGTATGCTGATACATCTCCGTCGTATCTAATTTTTTTAATTGTTCCATGTCAATATTATTCAACTATCATATACTTTTGGCAACTTTTTATACTATTTTTTTGGGACTAACTTATTGATCCAGTGCCCAGTGCTAGTTCCTGTTTGTTGCATGTTTTATGTTTCGTAGAAACCCCAAATCAAATGGAGTCCAAACGGGATAAAAACGGACGAAGAATTATTTTGGAATATTTATGATTTTTGGGAAGTAAAATCAACGCGAAACGGTGCCCGACGTGGCCATGAGGCAGGGGGCGCGCCTGCCTACCCTGGGCGCGCCCCTGACCCTCGTGGGCCCCTCGTAAGGCAGTTGTTGCTCTTATTTGGCCGCAAGAAAGGTAATTTTTGGGAAAATATCTGGGCGAAGGTTTCAATCCAATCGGAGTTACGGATCTCCGGATATAAAAGAAACGGTGCCAGGGCAGAATCTGAGATCGAGAAATAGAGAGAGACAGAGAGATAGATCCAATCTCGGAGGGGCTCTCACCCCTCACACACAATGGGAGCCAAGGACCAGAGGGGAAACCCTTCTCCCATCTAGGGATAAGGTCAAGGAAGAAGAAGAAGAAGGGGCGGCTCTCTCCCCCTTGCTTCCGATGGCGCCGGAACGCTGCCGGGGGCCATCATCATCACCGCCATCTTCACCAACACCTCCGCCATCTTCACCAACATCTCCATCACCTTCCCCCATCTATATTCAGCGGTCCACTCTCCCGCAACCCGCTGGACCCTCTACTTGAACATGGTGCTTTATGCTTCATATTATTATCCAATGATGTGTTGCCATCCTATGATGTCTGAGTAGATTTTTGTTGTCCTACCGGTGATTGATGAATTGCTATGATTGGTTTAATTTGCTTGTGGTTATGTTGCTGTCCTATTGTGCCCTGTAGGGTGTTGCAATACATTCATGATTCGCTTATAGTGGGTTGCTTGAGTGACAAAAGCATAGACCTGAGTAAGGGGGTTTGTGGCGTATGGGATAAAGGGGACTTGATACTTTAATGCTATGGTTGGGTTTTATCTTAATGATCTTTAGTAGTTGCGGATGCTTGCTAGAGTTCCAATCATAAGTGCATATGATCCAAGAAGAGAAAGTATGTTAGCTTATGCCTCTCCCACATAAAACTTGCTATCGGTCTAGTAAAGTAGTCAATTGCTTAGCAACAATTTCACAACTCCTACCACCACTTTTCCACACTCGCTAGATTTACTTTATTGCTTATTTATCTAAAAAGCCCCTACTTTTTATTTTCGTGTTCTTTATTATCTTGCAAACTTATCCAACAACACCTACAAACTGCTTCTAGTTTCATACTTGTTCTAGGTAAAGCGAACACTAAGCGTGCGTAGAGTCGTATCAGTGGCAGATAGGACTTGAGAGAATATTTGTTCTACCTTTAGCTCCTCGTTGGGTTCGACACTCTTACTTATCGAAAGTGGCTACAACTATCCCCTACACATCTGGGTTATCAACACTGCAATGATCGGTGACTTGCGTCACTGTGAAGGTGGAGCGATGAAGCTTTGGCGGGGCAGCCTGCCCTTGCCGTGCCCTGCAAGCCAGCTGGGGCTATTTGGTGGCTTATCTTCTAGGCAATCCTCGTCCTCGCCAGGCTCGCCTGCCCGGCAAGGGAGGTTTTTCCCTTAGTGACATCTTGTCTCTCTGGCTTTACTTGGTCTTCTTGATCTACACTTTGATTCATCAAAGAACTAATCTCTAGTGCTTGGTCTGATCTTGGGTTCCGCAATCTCATCCTTAGGCCTGTGCACGGCTTGGGCAATAGACCCAGGGTTTGTTGCACCGAGGAGCCCCCGGGCCTGGCCCAAGCGCGCTGCTCGGCGTCATCGGGGTAGGCCCTAACCAGTGCATAGGCAGGAGCATAGCGGTGGCTTGCCCTTTGAGATCTTCCTTGCTTCTTTGTTAACCTGAGCCCTGGTCAGTTTCCGGTTCCCCCACGCGTCATGTAATGCCAATTGTAGTGGGGACACTCTTGTAGTGGCATGTGAATGACTTTAACACATGAGCGAGTAACTACCAATTCACTCTTCCCACCACACCCTTATCCTCAGCCACGTATGCTTCATGCATTGAGTGGGGTAGGTAACAGAGGTGCATGGTGCGGGAGAGCGTCAAGGCAGGGGCTCGGTCTTCATTGATTGCTGGAGGTGGGCGGTGATTACCTCCGAGGGATTGGCTCTCTGCCCCGACCTGCCTATAAAGGAAGGGCGAGGGAGGAGCAGAGAAATTCATGCTCATGTCCCTTCTCCTTCATCCTCTGCTTTCTTCTGGTTATGCTGAAAGGGAGAGCCCCGGGCCAGTTCTCGGGCCCTAGCTTGGGGTTGGTGATGTTGAACGCTCGTGCTGATGCATGGGGAGTGAGAGGAGGGTATGGCCCCTTCGCTGGGGCAGGATCCCTCTATCATATTTATGTGAGCCCCAGGAGGGTGCGCGGGCGGCGCGACGGTAGCACCGGAGGTAGCGACTCCAGTGGGCTCGTCGCCAGGCCACTCGTGACTTCAGTTTTAGTGACGGGCAATGCAAACGATACCACGTCGAGGCCCATGACGGGTGCAGGGCGTGGTAGTTGATCGTAGCCTATTCCCCCACTTCCTGCGGCGTCAGAGGGAGGTTGCAGAAGTGGTTCGCCATTGGTGAAGGCGGACCCTACTTCCCAGGGCACTGCACGTCCGGTGTATGGGAGAGCTTCTTGTCCTCATGCATGCCTCCTTAAATGGTGGTGCCCCCTTATCTTCGGATCGTCAAAGACGACCATGCTCTCTGTGGAGTTACCCAGAGCGCACGGAACCCGCTCTAGCTGGTGTGGTGGGAGCTTTGAGCGACAGCGGTACGGAAGGTGACGGCAACCTATGACGTGTCAGGAAAGGGTGCGACCGTTCCAACGAGTCATGTTTGCCAACAGAACCATCGTCTCCGTCTGGGCTTCCGGCAGCGTCACCATCTGCACCTGCCCTCCGGTTTCTTTGTCTGCTCCTGTAGTTTTGAAGAAGGGGAGAACAAAACAAAGGCGTCACGGGCATTCTATCTTTTTTCAATCTTAAATCTGTAGGTACTTGCCAAATTTTGGCTCAAAGTAGGTAATCTCTTTAGTCCATGTTTGTACTCTGTAAGGTATGTACTTGTTTAATCAGCATATTAATGAAAAAGATAAACCTTGCCAGGTACTCGTGCATGTAATATGTCCATGCAGAGATGGGATGCCTCTATACTTTTAAGTAAACAAGTTTGCCCCGACAGGCTATCCTGTCGGTACCCTTCGTTTGTTGCCGACCTACCGGGCACAAATTATAAAGAGGGACCGGCCCCCGCTAGTCCCTTTTCACCAAAGGCCATTGCGAGACCAAAGCAACGTTCAATTCAAGGGATGAGAGCACCTAAGTTTCAAAAGGGAGTAGGGTTTTCCTATTCACAAGTCTGTACTTACAGAACATGTATTGATAAGAGAAGGAACTTATCTGTTTGGCTTGCCTGGGATCGCAGTGTAGGCTCGTCTGCTTATATCCTCTTTGGGACCAAGTCCACGGCAGGAGCCTGCAGTTTATGCAAATGAAAATGATGCCTGATGTGATCTTATCTACATGAATATGCGATGCTCATGATATGCTTATGTATGCATGCAACTTGTCGGGCCCCCCTAGCGCTTCACGTATTTCTCTGTTGCTCAGGGTTTGCGTCTGGCTTTGTACAAGGGGTTACATGCAACTGAGGCAAAGCTTGTACAAAAGGGTGGCTGCCGGTCGGTGTCAAAACCGGCGGATCTCGAGTAGGGGGTCCCGAACTATGCGTCTAAGGCTAATGGTAACAGGAGGCAGGGGACACGATGTTTTACCCAGGTTCGGGCCCTCTCGATGGAGGTAATACCCTACTTCCTGCTTGATTGATCTTGATATTATGAGTATTACAAGAGTTGATCTACCACAAGATCGTAGAGGCTAAACCCTAGGAGCTAGCCTATGATTATGATTGTTCTTGTCCTACAGACTAAACCCTCCGGTTTATATAGACACCGGAGGGGGCTAGGGTTACACAAAGTCGGTTACAAAGAAGGAGATCTATCATCCGAATCGCCAAGCTTGTCTTCCACGCAACGGAGAGTCCCATCCGGACACGGTACAAAGTCTTGAGTCTTGTATCTTCATAATCCAACAGTCCGGCCAAAGCATATAGTCCGGCTGTCCCGATACCCCCTAATCCAGGACTACCTCAGTAGGCCCTGAACCAGGCTTCAATGACGATGAGTCCGGTGTGCAGATTGTCTTCGGCATTGCAAGGCGGGTTCCATCTCCGAATACTCCAAGGTAGATTAAGGATTGTGTCCGACTCTGTAAGATAATTTCTGCACACCACCGTCGAGAGCATAACACTTTACAAATCTAATCTGCTGACAATTTTCAAGGTGTGCCCTTACGCCACGGCCTGGCTCAATACGAACCGGTTTTTCTCGGCCTACCACGACACACACTACAAGGCGATTTTATTGGCATGCCTCGTCGAAGCAGAGATCGTGTTCCCCTTATTGCGGGATTCCCATCAATACGGGCGCGGGCAACCCCACTACGCCTGTTGGTATGATTCCGTGTTTTTAGGCAAGTCCCAAGCGGTTATGCTGAGGACGCTTGATATTCACCCCCTTTATACAGGGGCCGAGGCCTATCCCTCTTTCTCACCATGCTTGCGCCTTTCCGCATCTCGAGTTCCAACACCCGAAGCCCAAGCTTAGGCACTTCGGATCTTCAATCATGTTCGGATCCAACTTCAAGGTTGGTGGATGGCCTCCTCTGTCACGGAGGAGGACATTGCGAAGCTTAGGGAGGTCAGATATCTGACCGCCGACATCAAACACAGGCTTCCTGCTCCAAGGCAGGTCATCCCTACTCCCGAGGCCAACGAGAGTGTCGTATTTGTTTCTCACTTCCTCCGTGGCTTAGGCTTCACCCTCGATCCTTTTGTGAGAGGGATCATGTTCTATTACGGGCTAGATTTTCATGATCTATCTCCGGACTACATCCATCACATCTCGTTGTTTATCGTCGTGTGCGAAGCCTTCCTCCACATCACCCTGCACTTCGGCTTATGGCTCAAGACCTTCAATGTAAAGCCGAAAGTGATCGAGGGGCGACACACGGAGTGCGGAGGCACTGCAATAAGAAGAAACGCCGATGCCCCATGGCCAGAGGGCTTCTTCCCGGAGGTGTCCGATCTATGGCAGCGGAGGTGGTTCTACGTCAGGGCTTCCAGATGCACAAAGTGGATGTCTGCCCCCGACTTCCGCTCGGGCCCTCCACCTCAACTGGCTTCGTGGGCCAACGTGGGGCTGGATTGGGGGCCTACTAATGACGTACCGACATTGCAGAGCCCCATTCGGGAGCTTCTTGAGAGGGACATCAGTCTTGTCAGTGTAATTCAGGTAATGCTAGTCCGACGGATCTTGCCGTGGAAATGTCGGCCTCTCCTGATATGGGAGTTCAACCCGGAAGGTCCGCGAACTATTCAGCACTTCTTCGGCATGACGCTCGAAGGCATGTGTAGGTTATTCTTCGGACCACAAGTAAAGTGTCCGGGCACCACCGAGGATGCGGGCCTGAGCTACAACCGCCCAGATACCCAAGTAAGTAACCTAGAAACGGAACACTTCGTTTATATTTATCACAAAATAATTCTGAAAACCATCCGCGGCTAGGATTGGCTTAGCAAGGCGGAGAGAATCAGGTGTCCGCCACCACTTCCCGAAGGCTCGCCCAGTCCTCCAATAGCCAGGATGCTTAGTCGTGTGCTAAGTCAAGTGCCCTCGGGGAAACACGAAGGGAAGAACAGAGAAGCAGAGCTTCACACATTGCACACCCAAACCGGGGGAATCACTATTTCCACGAAGGAGAATAGTCGGGGAGGGGGATCTAAGGTCTCCTCCCCCCGCGAGAAGCAAAGGGCCACCTCCGAAGACTTGGAGACGGAGGTGCCTAGACAACGGAAGAAAACTTCACTAGGAGGCCTTGCCCCGGAGGGCGTCCTCACCGCGCCATGCCCGCAAATGGGCCAGCCCTTCACCGAGTTGTAAGTTAATCGTAAATACAAAGCTACCGCTTCCTTCTTCGAGAACAATAACCAGGATCCATTCTTTGCAGTCCGGCTAGTATCTCTTCTCGACAGAGTTTGTCTTCGTGGGATCTTCTCCCGGAGATGATGGAGACTGAAACCCCACCTGCCTCTCCGCCTCACGGGGCGGGCAACCCCGAGGTGTCGTCACGGAGGAGTCCAGATTTGCCAAGGCCAGAAGCTAATACTTCGGCCACCCTGAGCCCGAAGCGTTCGGCTCCCACAGGGGGCAATAAGAAGGGTCCGACACAGTCCGGCGACCAGCCGGACACACTGACGGGCCTTCTGGAGCAAGCTGCTCTCTCGAAGGATCACCGTTTGTTAATGGGCACAGTGCTTGAGAAGATTTCATCCGCCACAAGTGGGTTGAATGAAGCTTTTACGAGCCTGCTCAAAGGCTTTGAGGTACATAATGAAATACATAATTTTTTGGTTGTACCGCACGCGCTAGGTGTGCTCTATATAGATAGTAGCCCCTGAGACTTTGGTTGCCAGCCCTAGGCGGCAAACGGAGGATCACACTCTTAAGTAATGATCACACTGCATTCATGCGCAGGTGGCTAAGGGTCCGGCGGTAGACCGGACCACTGAATTCACTGAACTGAGGTGACAGATTGAAGATGTGGACGCTGACATCACGCTTGTGAACGAGCGGCTTAACGAGTCACAGAGTATGTGCTCTGTTTTCCTTATTTGTATTAAGAGGAGCATAATGTTAATGTGATATGCTTCGGCTACAGGCGGAGCTGCTACCGTGGAGGCCGTGAGGGTGGAGCTTGCCCTAGCCAAGGAACAAGCCTGGGCTAGCAATGCGACTGCCCTAAAGGCGGCCGAAGATTTGAGAGCCGAACAGGCTGCTCATCGCCGAAGCGAAGATAAAATAGCCGAGATGGCTGTGGAGCTGAGAGACGCCGCCGGCCGGTATGAGCTCCTTGAAAAGGAGAATCAGGTGATGTCGGCGGACCTGAAGAAGGCCCTTGATGCGGCCAAGGAGGCGCATTCCGAAATTAGGGATGTGCGGGAGGAGCTTCGATAGGTCGGAGAAATCACGGCTGGAAGCCCCTAAGTTTAGTTTCAGAAGTCTTTTTTGATTGGTATATCAATCATGGTTTATAGGGAAATAGTTAGTGCAGAAGAAATCAATTACCTAAGTTTCAAACCCTAATTTTTATCAATAATCAGTTTGATCTTTTTTCTCACCTTCAGAAGAATGAAGCATAGATAGTTATAGAGCCGTCGTTCAAATTTTCTGAAAGGTAACTATCCCGGTTTCATATATGAAATCTCTATAGAATCCTTGAAAAAGACTTTTTTCCATACCATAAGAAAGAAAAAAGAACTTACTATCTTTGGGATCTGATACTACACCGCTGCTTAATCCCTTAGTGGATCGGCTCTATTACATAAGCGGATTCCTAAATTTTGATGGTAAGAAATCGCGAGACCTAGAAATTCATTTCATACAATTGAACCTTTTCAAACTGTTTCTTTTTGAGAACCAAAAAACTTGTGCCAAAATAACGGATGCAAAGAAGAACAAAAGGCCTTGGACACGTAATGGATCCCGAAGCACGATTTCTGCGTCCCCCTGACCAAAACCTCCCACATTAGGATTGCTTGTTAATGGTTGATCAAGCTTGATGGATTCCGTCACGAACTTTTTCTTTGTTCTTTTTTTAGATTGGAGCAATTCCTCATATCCAAGGTAGCTCCCCACCCTAGCTCCCGGGACTCTTTCATAGAATTCCAACAATTTCTCCCACTCCTCAAAAGCCCAAAGGAACGGAGTTGATGCTCCCACATCCATAGCATGAGTAGTTGAAGCAAGTGAATGATTTGAAATTCGAGTTATTTCACAGAATAACACTCTAGTTTATTAGATTCTTGTTTAAAAGAATGAAAAAAGTTCAATAGAACTAAGAACAAATAAAAAATAGCATAGAGGATCAAGGCCATTACCAAAAGTTCCTCCCAAGGATCCTATATCCTATTGGGTATCTGTTCCCTGCCTTTTCCCACATTCATTGTTCGTTCTATTGTGGAATCGAAACACAGAGCTAGCGCAATTGGGATTTAGAGTCCCATGCGTGAAACTAAAGAGGATTTTCAGTCCTCTACTCTACCAGCCAGAACCTAGAAGGACACTTCACACCCGATTTGACACAGCTAGACTGGAAACACTGCTTGTCAAGAGCACAGACCAATATCGGTCAGCCAGAGACCACCGGTTACTAGATCTAGTCCTCCGCGAAAAGTCAGAAATTCTACGTATTTGGACCAATTTAAAGTGAAAAAAGGGGTTGCTCCTTCGGGAAAACTAGGATAAAGTTGAGCCAAAAGGTCCCAGGGAGATCATATCCACTCCGGTACAGTAGTAGGTAAGTTAGAAGGGGAACGCGAGACTTTTTGGTAGTACCGGTGAACCAGATGGCCGCGGCGAGGGAATCTGGGATGGAGGACTCGTAATATCTCTATAGATCTGGCAAAAGCGAAAGACACCTAATGTCAGGGGCTGACCACTGAGCTCACTCAGGCCCCGCTGGGCGGGCCAGAGTGGGTGCGTGCTGGAATGGCTCGTGTTGAGGAAAACGAAGCTTTCCAAGGGACTAGTTCTTTCGCGCATCTGTTTCTCCATCCGTTCTCTTCACATAAGAAGCCAGCCGCCTACTCCTACTATTGGGTCGGTTGGTCGGTCAAGTGAACCACGCCCAGCAGGTGGGTATGCCGATAAGATTCTAAACTATGGTGTCATTTCTCTACTGCCAAAGATTAAGGATGCTAATAGTATCCTACAGTGTAGACCCATATGTGTTCTAAATGTTATGTTTAAAGCTATTACCAAAGCTCTGACACTTAGATTTACTCCTCTGGCTCGACAAGTAATTAGCTCTCTTCAGACTGGATTTTCTTTTTCTTTTCCTGTCTGTATGATTTTGATTTTCGATGAATGAGCCTTTTGTAATGCTTTTATCTCTATTCTATGTCGCCTTCTTGAAGGACCTTGTTTTAAACTTTCTTAATGTCAGGAAGTAGAAGTACGGTGAAATAGATCGAGTATCAAGTATATTAGTGCGTAAGGGTTTCAATGCAGACTTTGATGGGGATCAAATGGCTCTTTCTGGAATTGACTTTTGAAAGCCATCAACCAGAGAACGAAGAATGACTGTGTCCACCACAAGAGCAAGAGAAGAGAAAGGACACGACCTCTAAGCGAGTGCGAGGCGAGAGTCAAGAATTCTTGACGGTATCTAGCCGGAACAACCTGTTCTTCCTGAATACCTTAATTCAAAGACAAAGAATTTCCTGCTGCTATCATATACCCCTTCCTCCTTCCTTTCTCACTGGAAAAAGCAGTAGTTGTCAATCAACGACCAGTTATCAATCAATCTGATGAAGGTAACAATATCCCCAAATTCGACTTGTCAATTTTATTTCTCATGAAAATAGCAAGTTAACTCAAAGAATTTATCACACAAATAGTCAATTTCTTAGAACTTGCTTAGTAGTGAATTGGGAACAAGAAGAAAAAGAAAAGGCTGGTGCTTCCCTTGTTGAGGTTTTTGATCAGAGGTTGAATCGATCATCAGAAGAAGAATTAGGCCAAAAATTAGGATACATTCTGGGAAAATGAAACTTCCATTGAAGAGAAGCAAATGAAACGCTTTCATAAAAATTCTCGTAGAATCGAGAATGAAGTTTTCATTCTGTACATGCCAGCGGAAATACATTATGCACCTGTCCACACCAAATGCAATATTTTGGCGTGTTCGGTTAAGTAATGTCCCTAGCGGGAAACTAGATTCAAGAACTAATCCATTCGGCCCAACTTTTAATTTGTTATGAGCCCAAACGATAGATTCAATGAGTTCTTGCCAATAACCACGGCCGCCGCGGGTCTCCAAAACCCGATGTCGTAGGTTCAAATCCTACATAGCGTGATTCCATCTATCTTATGTCGAAGCATAGTACATTTGATTCATTCGGCTTATCGTACCACTTAGAGCTTTCAAACCCTTTTCTTAGCGACAAAACCACTCATTCCTGGCAAGGCAAGAGAAGCCATTGAAAAGTTTGCGGATGAAGTTCTTAGATCCAAAGTACGCTCCTCTGGATCGGGGCTGGAGCACTGCAGACGCATATGCGGATCTGGCAAAAAGTACAGCTGATGCGACCAAGTTTTTCGAGGATCAAAAAGATAGTGAAGTAGAAAGGCTGTTCTGGTCGCAATTCAGTGCTCCAACGCGCCCGTTGCCGTTGAGTGAAAGGATGGCCGCTGTGGTCGAGCTCCATAGGTTGTCCGACCTTGCAATGAGGTCTGTAATAGACCATATCTGGCTGAAGGGACCGAAGCCGGACAATTATTTTGGTTTAGTGCAACAATTCCTTGGTGTCGTATTACGAATTAATGCCATGAAGAGGTCGGTGTGCATAGAGGGTGCGCGGATGGCTCTTGCCCATGTTAAAACATATTGGACAGATATGGAGGCCACCATCATTGCAACCCAGAATCCGGCGGGAAGCCAGGATCCAGCCGAGCACTATTTCGAGCAGGTAGCAGAAGGTGCTCGTTTAATAGAGGCTCAGTGCTCGAAGAGTTTCATGTTCGAATGACAAATTGTTCCGTTGTAAAAACAATTGTATTTTAATTATAGAGGCTATGTTTATACTTTTGCCCGAAAGTGTTATCGTGCCTCCTTTGCGGCCGTTTGATGTATATATAACCTGAAAGTTAGCAGTCGTTGGCTTCAGCCCCCACGCATACAATACGGGGGTGTTCGCAAAAATGTGTGTAATCACACTTGATCCAACGTCTTGGTCCATTAAAGAGGTGATCGCACGTCGAACTAGGCAACCGGACTATAAAGCTTTAACACTTTCACTTAGCCATAGGAGTTTGTCGGTGGGGCTACTATGTAGCCCCTGGTACCTTCGCGTGCATCCGGATACGGGCGCGTGTGTACATGACCGGGAAACGGCCCTTAGTTAATGCGGAGGAATCCTAAAGATTCCGATCAGTCCTCGAGTGGTTGACTAGTCTCTCGCTATATCATGACAGTCAGTTTTCAGCTTTCTCTACTGAGGTGCTCATCCGGAATAACCAGGGCACAATCACAGTAGTTCTCCTTTGGCCGCCTTAGCCGATAGAAGCGGAACTTAAGGCAGCAAACCCAGGAGCCGGGCAAACCCAACATTTGACCCAAGACATGATTCAGAACTGATGCATATAAGGCCAAACTCGCGACGCCGAACACTCCCGAAGGTATTCAGACTGTTTAACTTATACTGGGCTGAGTAGCGCCCTTGATTATGAACCCTGTATTTCCAGTATCGCATCCCTAGTCCTGGTATGCAGTAGGCTAGGCTTCATGTGTGCATCATGTTTAACTTTTCAAATGAACTTGAAATGGGGGATCTTCAAACCCTAGTATAAAATGAATCCACCAGGTTCAACTAAAATATTTTTCAGTGAACCCAAATGGCCTTCAAAAATGTACATCATTTTGGAAAATGCTGGAAACAGCAACCAGAGGTGATGCACATTTTTGCATGACATTATGGATTGTTGAATTAACACATATTGTATTTTGAATTGGAGCAAATAAATACTATAAATACTCTATTGCTCCAATAATTCTGATTTTTGTTGAGGGGCTTTGGAATAATCCTCTTAGTCCCTGCAAAGTTTATTAGAAGCAACAAAATTAGTTTGGTTCAAAAACCAAATTATAAAAAATGTCAGAAATAGAAAACAAAAAAGAATTGGAAAAGAGAGAGAGAAGTTACCTGGCGCTTACTTATAGCAGAACTGGCCCAGCTCCTGTGCTGGCCCACCTGCGGCCCAGCCCACCACCAGCCTCCTCTGTCGTCTTCCTCCCCCCTCACCCCGAAGCAGCTGCGTGCTGGACACACGCGCGTCAACGCCGGCCACCTCCTACTTTGCGCTGGAGGCCGCTCCTTCGTCCTAATCCGCGTCTGGAGACACCCGAGGCACCCCTCTCGCTTTCCCCTCACTCTCTGCTCTCTCCCTCGGCCTCTAGCCCCTCTCCCGAGCAGACCCGAACGCGGTCGTCGCCACCGTCGTCGTTCACCGTGGCCACCGGCCCTTCCTCTCCCCTCCTCCATGCCCATGTTCACCGTGGACGACCCGATGTTCCTCCAAGTCGAAGCACACGAGCTCAGACGAACCGCAGTGACGCCATCGACCGTCTTCTCCGCGCACGGCCGCCAGATCGCCATCACCGTTGCGTCGCCGTCCGTGCGTCCCCGAGCCCCTGAGCTCCCCTGCCGCCTCCCTATGAGCGCCCGCTTCGACCCCCCTCATCCCCGACCTCTCCGCGTCCTCTAGGCCGTAGTTGCACGGACGCCAAAGCTCCGGCCACCGCTAACCGCACCGCCGCCGTTGCAACAGGCCATCCCCGACGGCCCTGCGGCCTTCCCTAGACGTGCACGGGCCTGGGCTTCCTCCTGGTGCCCTCGCCCGCCATCCCCGTGGCTTGCCGTGCGGACTCCGCCGCGACTTGAGGTCATCGGCGACTAATCGCCGGCAGTGCTGACGTGGACACGCCATTATCGGATAATTAACCCACTAACTAACCCCCTGGCTTGCTGACATGGGGCCCCACTGCCTAACTAACCAGCTAACAAAATTAGTTTAAGTTTAATCTAAACACAGTGGCCCCACGCGTCGGCGTTGACCTCGCTAACGTGGCCGTTGACCGGACCCACCTGTCTGTGACACTAAATGTCACAGGGTCACTAACCAGTGGGTCGAACTGGTCAGGTTTGACCCGGGCCGTGCCCTGTTGACCTGCTGACGTCATTATGATGGCAGGCTGACGCAGTAATCCTTTTCGGAATTTAAATAAATCTTAAATGATTTGTTTAATTAAGAAATTATCCCAGACTTCTAAAATTTATAGAAATTCAACCGTAGCTCAAAATGAAACAAGTTATATATGAAAAATGATCAGAAAAATCCAATCTATCCATCTGCACTGGCTTCATGCATGTTTAAGAAACTTAACCTTGCTGTTCGTATCAAAACATGATAATGCACTTTATGAATTCATAGTTTGAGTTTGAATTTGAGTCTTTGGTTCAAATAAGCTCAAACCTTTCTGTTCTTAGCTGCATTAGCCGAAATCACAGCATATTGCCATGTCATGATCATGCATCATATTGTTGCATTGCATTGATTGTGTTCTCCTATCTGTTGCCGGTAATTGTCCCCCTTCAGTAGACGTGTTCCGGTGATGAGTTCGTCGACACCGATGAAGAACTATACTATCTTCAGAAGTGCCAGGCAAGCAAAACCCCCTTGTTCATTCTGATATAATCCCACTCCCTCGCTCCTGCTCTCTTTTACTGCATTAGGACAACAACGATTCAACTGTTACATTCTGCGGTAGTTGAACCCCTTTTCCTCTGCATGACCTGTCATTGCCACAGTAAATAGATGAAACCCACTAGTATGAGTAGGAATTATTTGAGCCTTATGTGCCTACTCATTCATGCTTGTTTGTCATGCCTACTACTGCTTAGAGTTGAGTCAGGTCTGATTCATAGGGGATGAATTGGAGGTGTGGACACATGTCCTACTGTTGAGAGCTAAGTGTGTGAACACGATTTGGTAAAGGTAGCGGTGAGAGGCCAAGTAGGAGTACATGGTGGGTTGTCTCATTGCAGCCGTCCTCAGGAACTGTGTTCTGTGTTTTTGATCCATGAACATCTACTACGACACATTGGGTTCCGGTAACTCGACCTCTCTCGGCTTATTAATCAACTCGATCTCTGTCCAGGAGTTGCAACTAGTTTCTGGTGTTTGTAGGTAGTGTTAGTAGTCTACCAAGTGGCACCCGATACAGGTGGGCTTGGGACCGATTAGGCACAGTGGCCCGGTGTACCAAGTGGCACCCGGATGGTGGGCTTGGGAACCCTGCACACATCATTTGGGGCCGTGAGAGACACCCCGGTCGGATCTCCTTGCCGATGGAACCTGAATAGGTGATAAACCTAGAAGAGAGACTTGTGTGGTTAGTCAGGTCGTGGACGACACACTTGCTGGGCTTCCGCTTGAAGGTTGCCGAGTACATGTCGTGTAAATGGCAATAAGTGGTGAGAGCATGTGTGAAGAAGTACACCCCTGCAGGGTTAACATTATCTATTTGAATAGCCATGTCCGCGATAAAGGACTTCTGGGTTGCCTGTACAGTTCATAGACAAGTGAAAGTGGATACTCTAAAATACGCAAGATAAGCGTGAGTGCTATGGATGGCGTTCTCGTAGGGAGACGGGAGCGGATCCATAGTGGTGTATTGATATGGTGAATATGTGGACTCGTGTGCGCCACCTCAAAGAGTTACTTGCAGTTGTAGTTCGGGATAGCCACCGAGTCAAAGCTGGCTTGCTGCAGTTAAACCCCACCATCCCTTTGTTGATAAGGATGCATATGTAGTTAGTTCTGATGTAAGTCTTGCTGGGTACATTTGTACTCACGTTTGCCTATTTTATGTTTTTGCAGAGACTTCCGTCTCACTAGTAGTTTCACATGGACTTCGACGTTTAGCTTGTTACCTCAGCTACGATCTTGTGCCCTCAGCAGGAGCTAGTAGATAGTCAGGCTTCTCAGCCTTTTTCATTTGTAGATGTCTGTACTCAGACATGTTAAGCTTCCGCATGTGCTTTGACTTGTATGCTCTGAATGCTGGGTCGAGAGACCCATGTTTGTAATATCTCGCTCCACGGAGCCTATTGAATAAAATACTTGAGTTGTAGAGTCATGTTGTGATACCATGTTGTATTTGCATATATCGAGCATATTGTGTGTATGATATTGAAATGCTTGGTATGTGTGGGATCTGACTATCTAGTTGTTTATCCTTGGTAGCCTCTCTTACCGGGAAATGTCTCCTAGTGCTTCCACTGAGCCATGGTAGCTTGCTACTGCTCCGGAACACTTAGCCTGGCCGGCATGTGTCCTTCTTCGTTCCTGTGTCTGTCCCTTCGGGGAAATGTCACGCGATGTCTACTAGAGTCCTGTTAGCCTGCTACAGCCCGGTTTACCGGAGTCCTGCTAGCCCAGTTGCTACAGCCCGGATTCACTCCCTGATGACCGACACGTTCGTTGCTGGGTCATGTATGCTTGTTCCTGTAAGTTAGTGCCACCTTGGGTCACGACTAGTCATGTCAGCCCGGGCTCCTTGTCATATGGATGGTAGCGACACTATCATATACGTGTGCCAAAAGGCGCAAATGGTCCCTGGCCTGGTAAGGCGACACCCGTGGGAATACCGTGCGTGAGGCCGCAAAGTGATATGAGGTGTTACATGCTAGATCGGTGTGGCATTGAGTCGGGGTCCTGACAGCTTTGGTATGAGAGCTTGACTATCTGTAGGATTACCAAGCCAAACTGGTCGAAGTTGAGTCTAGAAATTCTTTAATTATATAAGGGAATTGATTGTGGGATGGAACGTAAGGCTCTTTTTACTCCTATACCTTATGCCCTTCTGATCTGAGTCATCCTATCTTTCCTACGGGGTTAAGGAAGTAGGCTTTCTCTTCTTTGTAGCAGGATCACGTGTTACTAATCCGTAGACTTATAGGATTGATGGATTTAAGTCTCAGTTTAGTCTCTACTACTTCCACGTGTTCATAGTTTGTCTCGTAACTTCGATATCTTTATTATAAGTGGTTATGCCACCATTTTGTAGCATGTCTCAAATCCTTTAAGCATTTACAGCCGTTATGCTGTCCGAGTCATCCCAGGTTTCTAAATAGTCTGAAGCATTTGCAAATCCCTCCTTCCTGTTCTCAATAATCCTTTGGGCCAGGTTAACCACACTAATTGCAGAGTTGAGGTACTTTATTGCCTTGACAAATATGTTGGAGTTACCATTATGACCCTAGGTGTCTTAGAGTACCACCTAGTACCCTAGCCATGCTTTGTGTTCTCAGTGTGATGATTCTGGCCACCGTCATTCTCAAAAGCATCCCGTGATGCAATTTAGTTTGTAGGTATTCTATTCCTGGGTTTTTGAACCCGATATTCACTCTACTCATTCATGTTGATAGTGTTTGCTAGTTCCTTCAGAATATTAGCAACCTTTGTGATAGTCCTCGAGGTCCGTGGTATATCGTTTTTCCAATACCATGAACCAATATGGCAACAGTCTTTCTGAGCCAAAAGATCACAATAAGAGTGCTCTTTATGAGTTCTCCATTCCACATTGTGAGTCTGCCAGTCCTATCTTTCTGCATGGGTTATCCGGGAGAACTATTGAGCTTTGCTTGACATACTAATCCTTGCATCCACAACTCGGAAAATCGTATGTTCCTTGAGTTGTCCCTCTTTAGTTGTTTTCTGGCCCTCGTCTATCCATTGATACTAAGGAGTAGTTGTGCAATCGTGTTTATCGATGCTTATTACTCTTGTGGTCCGTCAAGCCACTCCATTCTGGAATGACTAGGAGAAACAAACTCCAGTACCTTATCCATTTCTGGGATTGGCTCAAAGCAGTTGTATTCCGCAGATCAAAATGGCAATCTAGCTTTTGTTCTGTTCTACCCTGGAGTATTACCATCTTTTACATCAGGATTATCATAGGAATTGCACACCATCCTATGAACTCTTGGTACAGTGATACTTCTAACCATCAGTATTCATTTCTCGGTTCCCGTGCTGCTGCAACCGGAATGCCGATAGGTGAACTATGATGTGTGAAATCAATACTCCTGCAACTTTGTTGCTTGGTAGTTAAAGGACAATAATTTCATTCTTAGTGTGTTGGTTCTTGAATCATCATTCTAAGATAGATTGTGCTACCTAGTCCTTATTTTCGGTGCACTCCTCGATCAATGGGTTGGGATCGTATTAATCCCTTGCTCTTTTGATCCTATCGTCTTGCTCTGAAAGGCAAGATTGTTCTCGTGCTTATTAACATATCCGTGTTTTGTGATTTTCTGAATATCTTCTCGGAAGTATCACCAAGTCATCACCTGACCGCTATGTTGAGTTCGTGATCAAGTTGGTTTTCTTGTAAACCACCCTTTCTCTAAGAATCCGTGTTGGATACCCTGAGCTAGTTGGTTAAGATAAACAACAACTTGGAGAGTTGGAAGATAAAAGATTGTCTGACTCAGTTCATTCCAAAGGGTTATCCTTGTGCGTGTGTGTTGAAGAAAGATGATATCTTCATTGGTTGATCCTTGTGGTCAATTGTTGGATCTATTGCCTTACCCAAACCTTTGATTTGAATATGGGCTATCGTCAAATCAAATCAGAACGAACGATATTCGTAATGTTGTCTTACTCGTGGTTGTCCCTCGAGCATACACCATTATATCTTTTGGGTCCGACCAATGCTATCACCTTGTTCAAATAATTGTGGAATTCCAGTTATATGGAAACCTGGATGAATTGATGTCGAGCCCGTTAGCGACATTGTCATCTTCTCCATGATTCATGGAACATCCAGTTAGTATTGGAAACTTTATAAGCATTATCTTCATGTCCTGCTGATGAATCATATGTTGGGACGAAAGAAGTGACTTTCCCTAATTCATGTGCATTTGATGTAAGTTGCCGCCATGAATTTGAGAAAGCTTGTTTTATTTCCCTGGAATCATCCCAAGTCAGTCATGCATATGTGCGAAGTATTATTTGGTCTGGAGACTTGCAACCTTCATTATATACGTATCCCTAGCACACCAAGCCACTGATTGATTGGTTCAAATAAAAGAAGTTCTTAAGTGATAATCCTTAAGGACCCAAAGGTACATGCGCAGGACTTCACTCTCCGCAATGATGGTTCCCAATCAGAACTCGGTAGTGTTTCACCATAAGACTATTACGTGGTCATGCTTGTTTGCGACAGTGTGTTCACATGTATGTAGCAGAACCAGCTCATGTTTTGGATCTTGCTACCATAGATCATTCGCGAGAATTTTGCAACGCCGTCTCGTCAATTTGTGTTGCAAACTTTCATTTTTCTTTCTAGACTCGATGAGTCTGGAATATCCTAACACCAACCAGATCTGAATCTCAGGCGGATATGATGGTTGGAACATTTCCCCAGAACTATAATATTGGTCTCTTTGTAACCAGTAAAGTGGATGTCGTGGCCAACACACCCAGCCGGAAGACCTATTATTGTAGTGTCTCTATTGAAGAAAGTTGGCCACCTCCCCATAAGGATTTCGTAGGATTTACTCCCTAGTTGTTCCTTATGGATTTTTGTGTTCCAGAAGTATGACCTTTTACTTGATGTTCTAGATATCAAACCATATCTAGGTATGGGATACGCTAGCTCATCAAGGAGAACATTAGAAGCGGAGTGCTAAATGTCTCTCGGTCGATCATCCAGATTTTGTTTCCTTGGCCTCGCTAAGGTGAAATCTGAGAGGGTGTTATCTTCCTTTGCATCCGCATCCTCCATCATTGTTCATCATGGCAGTATGATGTGTTGCCAGGATCCTTGGCATGGATGCTGGTAAGACCTTGATGAATATGGAAATGCTCAAGTTCTAGAGAGCATGCTCAGTCACTGGGTTAAATCCTCGGTAACAATCGAAATGTGCCTTCCATTGCCGTGTTGTCTCAAAACCCTAGCCCCCTTTCCAACTGAGTATGCTATTTCTTAGAACTCCTTCAAACGATCATTTGTGAATTGCCTTATGCTGGTATGCAGAGCTTCAATGATCCTTTTCGATAGAGTTTCTTTCTGTCGTCATCGTGTTGGATGAAGATCTCGAAAGCAAAGACGTCAAGATCAATATGAAGCAATGAATCAACATCCTTGAGAAATGCAATGGATCATGAAGACTGCGTCAGTCCCATGTCCCCTCTGTCTTCTTACCTCATGTCTTGAATCTCGGGACGAGATTCTTGTTTAGTGGGGGTGAGTTGTCACATCCCTAGTCCTGGAATGCAGTAGGCTAGCCTTCATGTGTGCATCATGTTTAACTTTTCAAATGAACTTGAAATGGGGGATGTTCAAACCCTAGTATAAAAGGAATCCACCAGGTTCAACTAAAATATTTTTCAGTGAACCCAAATGGCCTTCGAAAATGTTCATCATTTTGGAAAATGCTGGAAACAGCAACCAGAGGTGATGCACATTTTTGCATGACATTATGGATTGTTGAATTAACACATATTGTATTTTGAATTGGAGCAAATAAATAATATAAATACTTTATTGCTCCAATAATTCTGATTTTTGTTGAGGGGCTTTGGAATAATCCTCTTAGTCCCTGCAAAATTTATTAGAAGCAAAAGAAAATAGTTTGGTTCAAAAACCAAATTAAAACAAATGTCAGAAATAGAAAACAAAAAAGAATTAGAAAAGAGAGAGAGAGAGAAGTTACCTGGTGCTTACCTGCAGCAGAACCGGCTCAGCTCCTGTGCTGGCCCACCTGCGGCCCAGCCCACCACCAGCCTCCTCTGTCGTCTTCCTCCCCCTCGCCCCAAAGCAGCTGCGTGCTGGACGCACGCGCGTTGACGCCGGCCACCTCCTGCTTACGTTGGAGGCCGCTCCTTCGTCCTAATCCGCGTCTGGAGACGCCCGAGGCCCCCCTCTCGCTTTCCCCTCACTCTCTGCTCTCTCCCTCGCCCTCTAGCCCCTCTCTCGAGCAGACCCGAACGCGGCCGTCTCCACCGTCATCGTTCAACGTGGCCATCAGCCCTTCCTCTCCCCTCCTCCATGCCCACGAGCTCCGAGACGACCCGATGCTCCTCCAAGTCGAAGCACACGAGCTCAGACGAACCGCTGTGACACCATCGACCGTCTTCTCCGTGCACGGCCGCCGGATCGCCATCACCGTTGCGTCGCCGTCCATGCGTCCCCAAGCCCCTGAGCTCCCCTGCCGCCTCCCTGTGAGCGCCCGCTTCGACCCCCCTCCTCCCCGACCTCTCCGCGTCCTCTAGGCCGTAGTTGCACGGACGCCAAAGCTCCGGCCGCCACTAACCGCGCCGCCACCATTGCAACAGGCCATCCCCGATGGCCCCGCGGCCTTCCCTAGATGCGTACGGGCCTGGGCTTCCTCCTGGTGCCCTCGCCCGCCATCCCCGTGGCCTGCCGTGCGGACTCCGCCGTGACTTGAGGTCGCCGGCGACTAATCGACGGCAGTGCTGACGTACATGTCATTAGCGGCTAATTGACCCACTAACTAACCCCCTGGCTCGCTGACATGGGGCCCCACTACCTAACTAACCAGCTAACAAAATTAGTTTAAGTTTAATCTAAACACAGTGGCCCCACGCGTCGGTGTTCACCTTGCTGATGTGGCCGTTGACCGGACCCACCTGTCTGTGACACTAAATGTCACAGGGTCACTGACCAGTGGGTCCCACTCGTCAGGTTTGACCCAGGCCGTGCCCCGTTGACCTGCTGACATCACGATGATGTCAGGCTGACGCAGTAATCCTTTTCGGAATTTAAATAAATCTTAAATGATTTGTTTAATTCAGAAATTATCCCAAACTTCTAAAATTCATAGAAATTCAACCGTAGCTCCAAATGAAACAAGTTATATATGAAAAATGATCAGAAAAATCCAATCTATCCATCTGCACTAGTTTCACGCATGTTTAGGCAACTTATCCTTGCTGTTCGTATCAAAACATGATAATGCACTTTATGAATTCATAGTTTGAGTTTGAATTGGAATCTTTGGTTCAAATAAGCTCAAACATTTCTGTTCTTAGCTGCATTAGCCGAAATCACATCATATTGCCATGTCATGATCATGCATCATATTGTTGCATTGCATTGATTGTGTTCTCCTATCTGTTGCCGGTAATTGTCCCCCTTCAGTAGACGTGTTCCGGTGATGAGTTCATCGAGACTGATGAAGAACTATACTATCTTCAGAAGTGCCAGGCAAGCAAAACCCCCTTGTTCATTTTGATACAATCCCGCTCTCTCACTCCCGCTCTCTTTTACTGCATTAGGACAACAACGATTCAACTGTTACATGCTGCGGTAGTTGAACCCCTTTTCCTCTGCATGACCTGTCATTGCCACAGTAAATAGATGAAACCCACTAGTATGAGTAGGAATTGTTTGAGCCTTATGTGCCTACTCATTCATGCTTGTTTTTCATGCCTTCTACTGCTTAGAGTTGAGTCAGGTCTGATTCATCAGGGATGAATTGGAGGTGTGTGAACATGTCCTACTATTGAGAGCTAAGTGTGTGAACACGATATGGTAAAGGTAGCGGTGAGAGGCCATGTAGGAGTACATGGTGGGTTGTCTCATTGCAGCCGTCCTCAGGAACTGAGTTCTGTGTTTGTCATCCGTGAACAACTACTACCACACATTGGGTTCCGCTAACTCGACCCCTCTCGGCTTATTAATCAACTCAATCTCTATCCAGGAGTTGCAACTAGTTTCTGGTGTTTGTAGGTAGTGTTAGTAGTCTACCAAGTGGCACCCGGTAAAGGTGGGCTTGGGACAGACTAGGCACAGTGGCCCGGTGTACCAAGTGGCACCCAGACAGTGTGCTTGGGAACCCTGCACACATTGTTTGGGGCCGTGAGAGACACCCCGGCCGGATCTCCTTGCAGATGGAACCCGAATAGGCGATAAAACTGAACGAGAGACTTGTGTGGTTAGTCAGGTCGTGGCGGACACCCTCGCTGGGCTTCCACTTGAAGGTTGCCGAGTACATGTCGTGTAAACGGCGATAAGTGGTGAGAGTATGTGTGAAGAAGTACACCCCTGCAGGGTTAACATTATCTATTCGAATAGCCGTGTCTGCGGTAAAGGACTTCTGGGTTGCCTGTACAGTTCATAGACAAGTGAAAGTGGATACTCTAAAATACGTAAGATAAGCGTGAGTGCTATGGATGGAGTTCTCGTAGGGAGACAGGAGTGGATACATAGTGGTGTATTGATATGGTGAATATGTGGACTCGTGTGCTCCACCTCAAAGAGTTACTTGCAGTTGTAGTTCAGGATAGCCACCGAGTCAAAGCTGGCTTGCTGCAGTTAAACCCCACCATCCCTTTGTTGATAATGATGCATATGTAGTTAGTTCTGATGTAAGTCTTGCTGGGTACATTTGTACTCACGTTTTCCTATTTTACGTTTTTGCAGAGACTTTCGTCTCACTAGTAGTTTCACGTGGACTTCGACGTTTAGCTTGTTACCTCAGCTACGATCTTGTGCCCTCAGCAGGAGCTGGTAGATAGTCAGGCTTCTCAGCCTTTTTCATTTGTAGATGTCTGTACTCAGACATGTTAAGCTTCCGCATGTGCTTTGACTTGTATGCTATGAATGTTGGGTTGAGAGACCCATGTTTGAAATATCTCGCTCCTCGGAGCCTATTGAATAAAATACTTGAGTTGTAGAGTCATGTTGTGATGCCATGTTGTATTTGCACATATCGAGCATATTGTGTGTATGATATTGAAATGCTTGGTATGTGTGGGATCTGACTATCTAGTTGTTTATCCATGGTAGCCTCTCTTACCGGGAAATGTCTCATAGTGCTTCCACTGAGCCATGGTATCTTGCTACTTCTCCGGAACACTTAGGCTGGCTGGCATGTGTCCTTCTTTGTTCCTATGTCTGTCCCTTCGGGGAAATGTCATGCGGTGTCTACCGAAGTCCTGTTAGCCTGCTACAGCCTGGTTTACCGGAGTCCTACTAGCCCAGTTGCTACAGCCCGGATTCACTAGCTGATGACCGACACGTTCGTTGCTGGGTCATGTATGCCTGTCGCTGTAAGTTAGTGCTACTTTGGGTTCACGACTAGTCATGTCAGCCCGGGCTCCTTGTCATATGGATGCTAGCGACACTATCATATACGTGGGCCAAAAGGCGCAAACGGTCCCTGGCCTGGTAGGGCGACACCCATGGGAATACCGTGCGTGAGGCGGCAAAGTGATATGAGGTGTTACATGCTAGATCGGTGTGGCATTGACTCGGGGTCCTGACATCCAGGTACGTGCGTTAGTCTGTCGTGGCAAAATGCCAATAATGCAAGTATCCCCTGTGGGTGTATTGAGTGCCCATGGGATGTCAAGCAACAAGAGACAATAAAGAAGGTTTACACAGGGGCTTAATCTAAGGAGAAACATTTGAGCGGGGCCCTGCTGCATGTCTGCGCCTTTGTCTCCATTGTGCCGTGTCCTGGTAGGGTGTTGCACGAATGGTGTCTGTAAAGAGGAAAACTCATGTAAAAGAGTATGGCGTAAGTGTCCGAAGAGTTGATTATTATCAATGGATAATAGAGGTGTAAGACATTGGCCTGTTAATAAGGTCAAGCAAAAAGGTGGGCTTTATTGCATGTTTGTAGCCCTTGATGCCCTCTATGGGATTACGTGTATAGCACCTAGCTCAGGTTTATCTGGGCTATTACCGACGGTGGTCCGCCGGACTCGTCTAACCGTGTCCGTGGTCTTAACGACCGGTCATGCGTTCTGATAGGAGAGCCGCTTAGTGTCCGGCTGCTAGAGCCGCTGCATACTCTTCCGCACGTAAGGAACGCTCTATATTTCCGCTGACGGTGATATCACGTGGACCGGGCATCTGGAGTTTAAGTGTCAGGACCCCGACTCAATGCCACATCGATCTAGCATGTAACGCCTCATATCACTTTGCGGCCTCACGCACGGTATCCCCACGGGTGTCGTCTTGCCTTTGCCCGGGACCGTTTGCGCATTTTGGCACACGTATATGATGGTGTCGCTAGCATCCATATGATAAAGAGCCCGGGCTGACATGGCTAGTCGTAATCCCAAAGTGGCACTAACTTACAGGGACAGGCATCCATGACCCAGCATCGAATGTGTCGGTCATCAACGAGTGAATCCAGGCTGTAGCACTGGGCTAACAGGACTCCGGTGAACCGGGCTGTAGCGGGCTAGCAGGACTCCGGTATTCATCGCGTGACATTTCCCCGAAGGGACAGACACAGGATCGAAGAAGGACACATGCCGGCCTGCCTAAGTGTTCCGAAGCAGTAGCAAGCTACCAGGGCTCAGTGGAAGCACTAGGAGACATTTCCCGGTAAGAGAGGCTACTAAGAATACACAACTAGATATTCAGATCCCACACATAGCAATACACATTACACGTACGCATAACATGCAAGTATGTGCTGTACAACATGGCATCACAGCATAACTCAACAATCATATAGATAAAGGCTCAGAAGAGCCATCATAGCATTTATTGCAAACAGGGGTCACAAGACCCATCATACAGAGCATACAAGCAACAAGCGGAAGCATTACATGTCTGGGTACAGACATCTATAAATGGAAAAAGGCTGAAGAGCCTGACTATCTACAACATCCGATCAAGATCGTAGCTGAGGTACAAGCTACTCGTCGAAGTCCACGAGAACACTAATAAGACCGAAGTCTTTGCTGCAAAAACATAAATATAGCAACATGAGTACAAAGGTACTCAGCAAGACTTACATCAGATCCTATCATACATGCATTTGTATCAAGAGAGTAATGTAGGGTTTAGTTGCAGCAAGCCAGCTTCGACTCTGTGGCTATCCTGTTCTACGACTACCAGAAACTCTTGAGGTGGGACAACGTACACGAGTCCACTAATCACCACACAATACACTACTATGGATTCATCCCCGTCTCCCTACGAGAAGGCCATCCATAGCACTCACACTTGTCTTGAGCATTTTAGAGTATCCACTTCAAGTTGTCTATGTACCATGTAAGCATCCAAGAAGTCCATAACCGCGGACCCGGCTATTCGAATAGATCATGTTAACCCTGCAGGGGTGTACTTCTTCACACACGCTCTCGCCACTTACCGCCATGTACACGTCATGTATCTCGGCAACCTTCAAGCGGAAGCCTGGCGAGGGTGTCGGCCACGACCTGACTAACCACACAAGACTCTAATCCAGGTTTATCGCCTATTCGGGTTCCACCCGCAAGGAGATCCGGCCGGGGTGTCGCTTACGGCCCCAAACGATGTGTACAGGGTTCCCGAGCCCACCATCCGGGTGCCACTCGGTACACCAGGCGACGTGTGCCTAGTCTGTCCCAAGGCCACCCTGCCGGGTGCCACTTGGTAGAAAAATAGCACTACCTACAAACACCAGAAACTAGTTGCGACTCCTGGACAGAGACCAAGTTGGTTAATAAGTCGAGAGGGGTCGAGTTACCGGAACCCAATGTGTGGTAGTATCGAGTCATTGGACAACATACACAGAACTCAGTGCTTAAGGACGGTTCCAGTGAGACAACCCACCATGTACTCCTACATGGCCTCTCACCGCTACCTTTACCAAATCGTGTTCACACACTTCACTCTCAGCATCAGAACATATAGTAACACTCCAGTCCATTCCCAATGAACCAGACCTGACACACTCTAAGCAATAGCAGGCATAGCATGGTAGGAACACATCAGTGGCTTCAATCAACTCCTACACATGCTAGTGGGTTTCAACTATTTACTGTGGCGATGACAGGTCATGTAGAGGAATGGGTTCAACTACCGCAGCACAAAGTAGCAGATGAATCGTTGTTGTCCTAATGCAATAACTGAGAGCAGGAGCGAGAGAGTAGGGTTTTATCGAAATGAACACGGGGGTTTGCTTGCCTGGAAAATCAACAAGGGAGGCACTGCTTCATAGACAGATACTCTGGAACAGACTCCGGAGCAGGGCCTATCGAGAAGGAACGGTGCCAGCAATCAAAACACAAGCATATGCAACACAATGATGCATGAACAAGGCATGAAGAAGTGATGCTGATTGTGCTAATGCAACTAGTACTCATCTGGTTTGAAGTCCATTTGAACCATAAGCTCAAATGCAATTCTAAATTAAGTCTCTTATATATGCCATAATGTGTTTTCTCATATTCAGCATGTATAAGTTGGTTTGTCATGCATGAAACTAGTACAGATGGAAAGATTGCATTTTTCTGATAATTTTTCATATATAAATTATTTTAATCTGAGCTACGGTTGAATTGTTATGAATTTTTGAAGTTTAAAACAATTTCTGGAATTTTCTGATTAAATTTTAAATCCAGAAATCATATTATTGCGCCAGCATGACGTCAGCACGACGTCAGCGGTCAACTTGGCTGGTCCGGGTCAAACCTGACGTGTGGGGTCCACACGTCAGTGACAGGGGGTTAAACAGGGGTTAATTTAGTTCTAATTAAAAGTTAGTGGCGCTGGGGCCCACTGTCAGTGTCAGGGGGGGTTAGTTAACGGTGATTAGCACTAAGCTAATCACCTGCCGATGGGGCCCACTCGTCAGGCCGGCGAGGTCGTCGGCGGCGACCTCTGGACGCGGCGGCGTCCGCGAAACAGACCACGGGGGCGGCGTCGGAGAGCACCGGGGCGTAGCCCGGGCTCTCGCGCATCTGGTAGGGCAGGTGGAAGTAGCGGGGGAGGCCGGAGCTCGCCGGAGCAAAGCTCGCGGCGGCGGCCGGAGCTCGGCTTCGAGCGGGAACGGGCTGCAGGGCACGGGGAGGCCACCTGAGGGGCTCGGTGGCACCCTCGTGGCACTGGGAGCGCGAAGGGATGCTCGGTTTGGGCGGAGGCGGGCCGAGACGGCGACGGCGACATGGACGGCGGCGAGAGGCTTCGGCCGTGGTGGGGAACGGCGCTACGGCGCGGAAATGAGGGGGAGAAGAGAGGGGAACGGCGGCTGAGCTCACCGCGGACCTCCAGGGCTGCTCGTTGTGGCCGGGGACGCGTTGGAGACGGCGAATCGGAGTCGGCGGTCGACGGTGTCCGAGGAGGAAGATAATGGCGACGGCGGCTCTATGGGGCGTCCGGAGGTTCGTGGCTCGACGAGGAGGTGGAGGGGGTTGTGGCGGAGCTCGGAAGCGTGTCGGGGATGAGCTGCGGCGGCGGCAGTGCTTCGGTGAGAGAGGGAGAGAGAGCAGGGGGAGGGAAGGAGGGCGAGGGAGAGTGCGAGGGGGTCGGGGTGGCTGCGTGGCATCGTCCGGGGCATCGAGACGAGGAGGGAAGAGGCAGGCAGGCAGGCGAGCTGGTGGCGTGGCGCGGTGGCGCGCGCGCGCGCCGGGCACGCTCCCCTCCCTCTGTCGAGGACGAAGACGACAGAGGAGGAGGCGGCCTGGGCCGCCTGCTGGCTGGGCCGGCCTGCTGCAGCTGGGCCAGAGGCGCCAGGCAGAAGCCCAGGTAAGGTTCCCTCTTTCTTTTATTTCTGTTTTCTATTTTTTTCTGACATTTGTTTTGATTTAATAAAATACTAAATCAATTTATTACCTTATGCCAATTTTTGCAGGAGCTAGATATATTATTCCAGAGCTCCTTTATAATTGGCATAATTTTTGGACCATATTTCATATATATAGAAATATATTTCCAATGCAAATATTTATCGAATTAATCCAAATGGCCAAAATAAATATCCATGAGCTCCTAAAAATATTGTTTTGATTTTTATCTCTGTCCAATATTTTCAGAGGGCAACATGAGCATTTTCTTGGACCCTTTTGGAGAAATTTTTATTTGGGTCATTTTCAAAAATGATTCTGAGGGTTCCACCAATCCTCATTTCAAATTTAAATGAGATTTAAACATGATGCACAAATGACTAGCTAGTCTAAGTCATACCAGACTAGGGATGTGACATTAAGGTAGGCGTAGTGCGGTACTGCATTGAAGAGAGTGAAGGCCGTTCTTCCGAGCAATGCATGATAACCACTTCGGATGGGAGCGTTGGTGAAGAGTAATTCTTCGCTTATGAAGTTGTCTGGAGAACCGAATGTCACCACTAATACGAGGGAGCCCCTGCAGCGGGCCTCAACGCCTGGTATCACCCCTTTAAAGGTGGTGTTACTTTGGCTGATTCTGGATGGGTCTATCCCCATCTTGCGGACAGTGTCCCGATATATTAGATTGAGACTACTTCCGCCGTCCATGAGGACACGAGTGAGATGGTATCCATCGATTATTGGATCGAGCACCAAGGCAGCCGATCCTCCGTGCCGGATACTAGTCGGGTGGTCCCTGTGATCAAAGGTGATCGGGCAGGCCGACCAGGGGTTGAGTTTGGGGGCGACGGGCTCTACAGCGTATGCGTCTCTGAGTGTGCATTTGCGCCTTCTCTTTGGTATGTGAGTCGCGTAGATCATGTTTACTGTTTTTACCTCTGGTGGGAATTTTTTCTGTCCCCCAGTGTTCGGCAGGCGAGGCTAATCATCGTCTTCACTTGGTGTTTCCCTTCCCTTGTGTTCGGCATTTAACTTGCCGACCTGCTTAAAGACCCAGCGTTCTCTATGAGTGTGGTTCGCAGGCTTTTCGGGGGTGCCATGAATTTGGCACAATCTGTCCAGGACTTTGTTCAGACCTGTCGGTGGGAAATGACACCTATGGGATCACTAGAATCCCTTCTACGGTTGCAGGGCGCGGGGATCGTGAGAAGAGCAAAACTAACAGACAACACAAGGGGGATTTACCCAGGTCTGGGCCGCAATGATGCATAAAACCCTACGATCCTGCTTTGGTGGATTTATTAGTGTTCTTGAGCTCTCGAACTAGCTCTGGGTGCTGTGGGGTTCGAAAGAGCCGAATCCCCTCTCTGTGTGCCATGGGCCTCCTTTTATAGGCGAAAGGTGCTGCCATAGTGGCACACAGGAGGTTGAAAGTGATACAGTAGCACGAGCTTATCGCCCGTATTACAGGACAAGGTGCATTAAATGCAAGGCTTAGGCGTCCCTCCACTTTATCGGGGACGGGGGCCGGGTCTGTCCTGTCCGTCGTCGCTCCCCATTGCTTCGACACGCGCCCTGGCCAGCGATGCATGCGGTGCCATGTAGGCAGGCAGGCAGCTGAGGTGGTGCGGTGGTGGAGCCTCCGCGAAGGATCACACACTGCCACGCAGGTGCCTACCCAGCTGGTTGGGTCGGCAGCTGTATGCGAACGGCGGTGAAGACTTAGCTGGCGTGGGCCTGGCAGCGGCCTTGCCGGTGCGCTTGGCGAGAGCCTCGTCGGGTGTCCCGGCAAGGGTCTTGCCGTGGCGCACTGGCGTCCCCGGCAATGGTCTTGCCGGGGGTCTTGTGGGTTCCTTCGGTGAGGATGGTTGCCTTCCTATCCTTACTTGATCTCGAGCATTCTATGTCTTCACAAATATCTGCATGCCACCATAGAGGTTCCTCCCGAGCCTTGTCCCGATGCGTTTGCCAAGCGCCGGTGGGCTCAATGGTGGCTCACCCGGTTGGCGTGGGTGAGCTGCCCCGGTAAGGGTCTTGCCGGGGCCGCTGAGCCTGCCCCGGCAAGGGTCCTTGCCAGGAAAACCTGCTTCGCCCATCTGATCTTCATGGCCTTGGTCCTTGTTGTTGCTTTGTTCGTTTTGTGGCCTCGGCTCCTCTCCGGCTTCCCTTTCTTGCCGTGTCTGTGCGTGGCCATGGCGGGAGGTTCTGACTGCCCGTGCACAAGTAAAGGGGTCAAAAGCAGAGCCCCTACTTTTGTACACCGACAGGAGCCCCCGGGCCTAGGCCACACATAAGCGCATCACGTTGTTAGGCCAGGCCCTGAATGGTGCGCGGGCAGTTGGGGCGGATTTTTACCGTGGCCACTGTCCCGTCTGCCGCACTTCCCATGACCTGCATTGAACGCATGACGTGGGGGTCATGCACGCGCATGACGTTGGCATGCTGGCGTCACCTTGTTGTGGACAGTAAAGAGGCAGCTTGCGTGTCTCCTTGAGACCGCAGGGCCGCCTCCCATTTACTGCCCTCACTCGGCAACCATCATTCCACGCCCCCATGGCGAGGGGGCGCGGCGATGCTTCATCAGTGGTGGTGAGGGTCTCGGCCAGACAGCGCATTACTCCTCCCCAAGAGCTCGTAGCGGCGAAGTCAGCCGCTAGAGGAAGGGGGAGGGGGCGAGGTCGAGGTCGCCATGGTGCTCGAGGGAGAGGAGGACGGGGCGGCAGATCCGCCTCGCCCCCTCCAGCAGCCCTCCCTCCGATGGAGGGCCACGCCGGGGACAACCCCTGCAAATTCTTCGTCAGGCTGTGCCATCCGCCGCGTCGTTGCCTTTGCCTCCCGACCCCATTTGCACGGGAGATGGAGCTGGATCCGCCGCAGGCGCTGCGGCTGCACATGAGGGGTTGCGGGAACAGTGGCACGTGGGTCGACGTCGAGTTCCCCGCCCCTCATGTCATGTATCTTCACCGAGGGTGGAATACATTTGCTTGCCTCCACAGCTTGACGAATGGGCTCGCTCTCCATTTCAGACTAATGGAGGGTGGCCTCCTCTCCGTCAAGATCTTCGGGCACTTCGGGACCCGCGTGAGGTGCTACGTAGAAAGCTCCTCCGACGATGAAGATTCCTCCCCAAGCGAAATTGGCGAGGAAGACAATAGCAGCGACGACGAGGGCAGCGGGCGGCAGGATGACGGGTCTGACTAGGTGTCAGGCACCCCTCCGAGCCGCACCGATGGCCCCATCATCCGTGTCACCGGATCCTTGAACTTCTCGGGGTCGTCTCCTTGGGCGGCTGTCGTAGGGAGGCTGCGAAAGAGGAAGAGGACGAGTGGCAAGGCTGTCAAGTCGGAGTACGCGGGCGCCGACGCCTTCGTCGCGCATTGGCGTCCTGCCGCCTCGTCTTCGAGCTCTGCATCCTGCATCGCCATCACCATCTGGCCCTTGGACGGCCACCGAGATGTTCTCTTGGTGTCTTCTGCCACTCGTAGCTCGCCTAGGCACCCCTTTTGCCCTTCTGGTTTCTTGTTCCATTTCCTGAGGAGAGGGACAGGAAAAGGATTATGGGCACCTTATATTTTTTTAGTCTTGTAAGCCTTCGGGCCTTTGTTGTCTTTAGAACTTGTAATCCCCTTGTTCATGTTTTTCATTTCGTATGACCGGTACCTGTACGGGATGTTTTTTAGTGAAAAAGGGATGTTTGCCGGGATTTTCATTCGTGGGAGGAACCCACGGCAAGGGGTGAACCCCTGTCATCCTTAAGACAAACGTTTTTTTCCCGCCCGGCAACAGGCCTCGCCGTCTCCCCACCTCGCTCAACCTTTCTCACGCTCTTGGCGGAGGCAGGTATGAGGTGGGTTTAGGCCCCTCGTTCTCCTTCTTTGCTGTCGCGGCTACGACCAGGTCCATACCCAGGAGATAATCCTTGGGTGCTGAAGAGAGGGAGCACGGTAGCTTAGAGATAGAACGAGGTTTCATGCATCCCAATTCATAACGAAATGCATGACAGAGGATAAAGGACTTATCTGGATTTGCAGCCCCCGGCAATTTTGGCTTGCCGCGGAAGGATCCTTGTTCTTGCAGCCCCCGACAACTCTGGCTTGCTGGGGCCCGGGCGCCGGTCCGTTCCTTTTCTTTCAAAACAGCTCGGCAGGAATACTTATGTGCCCTGCGAACCAAAGAAAGACAGAAAGGAACAGAGAAAAGCGTACTCGACCTCTAAGCTGGGGGTTAGCCGCAACTAAGCACTATCAACCCTAACCAAGGAAGAGACTCAACCTAGCATGCATGCTATAACTTAGGGCACCAACGCTTCATTTATTTATGCTTAGGGTCTGCGTCTGGCTTCGTACAAAGGGTTACATGCATTGCCGGCAAGGCTTGTACAAAAGGGTGGCTTGCCGGGAGGCCCGATAGACGCGCCTTATGGGTAAAACTTGCGAAGGTGCTCGATGTTCCAGGAGTTGCTCACTTGAATGGCGTCTTCAGTCTCCAGCCGGACTGCGCTGGGCCTGGTGACTTGTGTTACCCGACAAGGGCCTTCCCACTTCGGCGTCAACTTGTTGGAATTCTTGGCCGACTGAACGTGCCGAAGAACAAGGTCGCCTTCCTCAAAGCTCCGGGCACGAACCTTGCGGCTATGGTAGTGGCGCAAGGCTTGCTGGTAGCGTGCTGCTCTCACAGCCACCCGGAGACGATCTTCCTCATGGAGCGTTGCGTCATATTGCCGCAATTGCTCTTGCTCAAGCTCATCATAAGCAAGCACTCGAGGTGACTCGCATATGAGTTCTGTGGGGAGAACTGCTTCTGCCCCGTAATCCAGGGCAAAGGGTGTCTGGCCGGTGGCTCGATTTGGTGTCGTTTTGATCGACCAAAGAACCGCCGGCAAGTCATCAATCCAGCACCTTCCATTCTTGCGCAGTCTGTCAAAAGTCTTCGTCCTTAAGCCTCGCAAGACTTCAGCATTTGCCCTCTCCGCCTGGCCGTTACTCAGTGGGTGTGCCACGGAAGCAAAACAGACCCTGCTGCCGAGATCTTCAATGTATTGCATGAAGGCACGGCTTGTGAACTGTGCACCGTTGTCGGTGATGATCCTGTTGGGCACCCCGAAGCGGCAAACTAGCCCCTTGAAGAACTTGATGGCTGACTGCATCGTCACCTTCCTCACTGCTTCCACCTCTGGCCACTTTGTGAACTTGTCGATTGCGACATACAAGTACTCAAAGCCTCTGACAGCACGGAGGAAAGGGCCCAGTATGTCGAGCCCCCAGACCGAGAAGGGCCAGGAGAGAGGGATAGTTTGAAGGGCTTGATCTGGTTGATGAAGCTTCTTTGAATGGATCTGGCACGCTTCACACTTGGTCACTAGTGTCGTTGCATCCTGGAGGGTGGTGGGCCAGAAGAAACCTTGTTGGAAGGCCTTGCCGGCAAGGGCCCTCGACCCTATGTGGGAGCCACATATGCCTCCATGAATCTCTGCCAACAGATTTAGCCCTTCCTCCGCACATATGCCGGCAAGGGCCCTCAACGAATTGGTACAGGGCAGACCGGCGGGCTACTCTTTCTGCCTCTTCCTGCTCCTCAGAAAGTTCTCCTTTTTGAAGGAAACGGATGGTGTGGTGCGCCCATGACGGAGCTTGAGGCTCGATGGCAAGGACCAAAGGCATCTCTACTGCCACGGGAGCAGTCTCCTCCACGGCCATGACCTGAGGTCCTGCCGGAGTTGGTTGCGTCGCAACAGGATTGGCATCCACGGCAATATCTTCGCCGGCGGCTCCGGGGAGCTCAGTGGGGAAGTACTTGCCGGGGCCTAGCTTCCTCCGCTTGCTCTGCCCAGTCGACGGCTCAACGGATGGTTGGGTTAACTGAAGCACAAAGGTACCTGGTTCCGCATTTAGCTTGAGGGCAGCACGCTTTGACAGGTAGTCGGCGATGTCGTTCTCCGCCCAAGGGACATGTTCCGCTTGTATACCGTCAAAGTGCTCCTCAAGTTTCCTCACCTCATCTATGTAAGCTTCCATCAACGGGCTTTGATAATCTTTGTTGACCTGCCTAACGACGAGCTATGAGTCGCCCCTGACGATGAGCTTCTTAACTCCGAGGTCTGCCGCGATCCTGAGACCGGCAAGCTAACCCTCGTACTCGGCGGTGTTGTTGGTCGACAACTTTTATCTTTCTTAGTTTGTAGTTTTGTTTCTTTCCTAGAGTGTTGTATAGTTTTTCTCTTTCTTTTGTTCCCCCTTCTGAGGAACTTTGTTAGTTTGTTCTTTATTAATAAAATGCTGTGGGGTGTAAGCCCTGCAGTCTTCAAGGTCAAAAAAAGTGCATCTGGATGCCATACTTGAGGTGCTCTCCGGTGGGTGCGACAAGCAGCACACCAGCACCGGCGCCTTGCAGCGAGAAGGCACCATCGAAGTACATGATCTAGTTGCAACTCGTTTCCTTGCCGGAGAGAGTGGTCTCCTATACCTCTTCGTCGGGCGTCGAGGTCCATTCCGCAACAAACTCCGCCAAGACTCTGCTCTGAATCGTCGAGGTGCTTTCAAACTTCAAACTGAAACTTGACAGCTCCAGGGCCCATTCCACGATCCTCCCTGTTGCATCTGGTTGTGTAGTATCCATTGCAATGGGAGGCGGGTGACCACCGTGATCTCATGCGCTTGGAAGTTGTGGCGCAGCTTCCTCGAGGCCATAAGGAGGCCGAAGAGCAGCTTTTGCACACCTGAGTACCTCGACCTAGCCCCCTACAAGAGGGAGCTGACAAAGTACACTGGGTGCTGCACCATCTTCTTCTTCTGTGCCTCTTCACCCGGTTGCATGGGTCCCGTTGTGCTGCCGCCAGCCCCTGCCGTGGACTCGATCTCGCCGGGATCAAGCCCTGCCGGATGGGGTTTTGGTCCGCCATCTATTGGCTCTGCCGCTGTCACTGCCTTTTCGTCGCCCTCTCTCTGTGCCACTAGTGCAGCGCTAACCACTTGATTTGTTGCCGCTAATTAGAGCAGCAACGGTTCATGTGGTTTGGGCGCAACCAGCACTGGGGTGGAAGAGAGGTATTTCTTCAAATCCTGCAGCGCTGCCTCGGCTTGTAGGGTCTACTCCACTGGCCCTGCTTTCTTCAAGATCTTGAAGAAAGGAAGGGCACGCTCCGCGGACTTGGAAATGAACCGGCTCATGGCAGCAATGCAGCCAGTGAGCCGATGCATGTCCTTGATCCGCTTGGGTGCCTCAATCTGCTCGATGGCCTTGATCTTATCTGGGTTTGCTTCAATCCCGCGCTGGGACACAAAGAACCCGAGAACATGCCGGACGGGACGCCAAAGACACACTTCTCAGGGTTCAATTTGAGGTTGATATTACTCAGGTTCCCGAATGTTTCCTCCAGATCTTGCACAAGGGTTGCTTTGTCCTTTGTTTTGACCACTATGTCATCCCTATAAGCTTCCATATTTCTATGTAGTTGGGGCTCAAAACCAATTTGGACTGCTCTTGCAAAGGTCGAGCCAGCACTCTTCAACCCGAAAGGCATCTGTAAAAAGCAATACGTATCGCATGGGGTGATGAATGCTGTCTTTTCCTCGTCTTCCTTCGTTATGAAGATCTGGTGGTATCCTGAGTAGGTGTCGAGGAATGATAAGAGGTCACACCCAGCCGTGGAATCAACAATCTGGTCGATGCGCGGCAACGGGAAAGGGTCCTTTGGACAGGCCTTATTGATGTCTGTGTAGTCAATACACAACCTCCATTTCCCATTTGCCTTGCGCACCACTACTGGATTGGCCAACCACGTCGGATGGAGTACTCCCCTTACCAAACCTGCCGCTTCTAGCTTTCTAATTTCCTCCGTGATGAACTCTTGCCTCTCCAGAGCTTGCTACCTGACCTTCTGCTTGACGGGCCGCACATGAGGACAGATAGCAAGGTGGTGCTCAATCACCTCCCTGGGAACACCAGGGATGTCGGAGGCTTGCCATGCAAACACATCAACATTTGCCCGCAGGAAGGTGACGGATGGCTTTCCTATTTGCCGTCGAGGGTGGAGCTTATGGTAAAATCTCCTCCCGTGTCCTCCTCCTTGACGAACACCTTCTTGGTCTCTGGTGGCGTAGCTCTAGACTTCTTGCTCTTGCCGGCGGAGCTCCCTGGCACGTTGTCAACGGAAGCGCAACACTCCGAAGAGGTGCGCTTGCCAGAGTGGGTGTGAGGGGTCTCGCTGGTCTTATTCTCCTCCGGGGTTCCATCGGAAGGAGCAGGTGCCTTAGCGGCAGCTGCTGCAACCGCTTCTCGGTAGAGTTGGTCGGCGCATATCAGCGCGTCCTTCTTGTCAGAGGGGACTGTGATGATGTTCATCGACCCGGGCATCTTCAGCGTGTTATAGGCGTAGTGTGAGGCTGCCATGAACTTGGCTAGCGCCGGGCGGCCGAGAATCCCATTGTAAGGCAAGGGGATCTTGGCCTCGTCGAAGACAAACCTCTCCGTCCTGTGGTTCAGCTCGCCTCCAAACGTCAGGGGCAGCGTGACCTTCCCCTTTGGCTGGCTCCTCCCCGGGTTGACCCCTTGGAACGTACCCGTCTCCTCGAGGTCTCCATCAGGGATCCGCAGCCTTCTGACCACAACTGGCGAGATCAAGTTCAGGATGATCCCGCCGTCAACCAACATCTTCATCACCTTGAGGTTGCGGATTGTTGGTGAAACCAACAACGGCAAACACCCGACCGCAGTGGTGTGGTCAGGGTGGTCCTCGGTGTCGAAGATGATGGGAGTGCTAGACCATTTCAGCGGCTTTCGTGCGTCGAATGATGGTTCCACCGCTACGACCTCACGCGCCCACTATTTGAGTTGGCAGTGAGACGTATGCAGCGAGGCGCCACCATCGACGCACATGGTCTCTGTGGCTTTCTGGAACTCATGGTCACCGGACTCGTCGTCCTCGTCATGATCATCATCTTCCTGTTTCTTGTCGCGGCCCCGGGCGGGCCTCTCTTGTTGATTATCCTTACCGCGGCGGCCTCCTTGGCCGCCACATTTCTTGCCGGATCCCTCGGCGCCATCTGGGCCTTTCTCCTTGTCCCGCCGCTCATACTCGGCTTTCTGCTTCTCGGCGAGCAGTTCTACGTGCCGGTAGTTTTGGAGATCGTGGCCCTTGGTGCGGTAGATCTTGCAGTAGTGCTTGTTGGAGCCTCCTATCTTGTCGGTAGCCGCCAAGGCCCGGCAAGCATCACACCCGGCAACCTCCTTGTCAGGGTCGCTGGCCTTGGTCTTCTTGGTGGTACTGGTGTCGTCGGATCCCTCAACGACAAGCACAGACTTGCCCTTGTACTTCCTATTACGGCGTCGGCCTTTCTTTGCTGGGGTGGAGGTATCGCCAGTGGAGTCGGTTTCCGCACCGGCATCTTTGCCGGGGTACTTCCTTCCCTCCTCAGCACGAGCGCACCGATCAGCCAGAACATAGAGCTCGGCCACATCCTTAACCTTGTTCATCGCCAGTTCTTCACACATCTTGCGATTGCGCACATTCTGGTGGAACGCACTAATCACGGCGGCGGGATGAACATCGGGGATGTTGTACTGCACCCGGCTGAATCTTTGGATGTACTTGTGCAGGTTTTCTCCTTCCTTCTGGGGGATGATGTGTAAATCACTCGCCTGGCCATGAGCTTGGTGGCCTCCAGTAAAGGCACCAAGAAACTCATGGCACAGATCTTCCCAAGAAGAGATGGAATCCACCGGCAAGTGCATCAACACCGACATAACATTAGGCTTGAGTGCCAACGGGAAGTAGTTGGCAAGCACCTTATTATCGTGGGCCACAGTAGCTTGCATCGCGATGGTGTAGATGCTGAGGAACTCTGACGGGTGGGTCTTGCCATTGTACTTCTCACCAAGGTTGGGTTTGAACGTATGGTGGGAGGGCCACTGGAACTGCCGCAGCTCACGGGTGAAGGCCGGACAACCCACCTCGTAAGGTAGGCCACCGTAGCCCCTCGGTGCTGGGTGGTCCATAGCGGGCCCTGCCCGCCTGTCCGACTGGTGGCACGCGTCACGTCGGTGCTCGATCGTAGTTTGAGCGTCCTCGTGAGCCCACTCCCGGAGGACCTGGCACTGATCGTGGTTGGTTCACGGGTCGGACGACGCGATGGAGATATCATCACGAGCGTTGTCGTGACGGGCCGACGCCCGGTGGCGGTCGGGATGGCGGCGGGGAATACACCGTGGCCGCGTCACCTCCGGCGTGGCCTCCGCTAGCACGTGGCAGCCCGGCGGAGCGACGGCCAACGGGTTCCGCCGGCCGCAGCCCATCATTGTTGGTGATGCCGACGAGGCTCTGGACGGTGGCCCTCCATTCGTCAAGCTTCTCCGCGGCGGGAGGAAAATCGAGGAGCAGCTGTGCGCAAGCTAGGGCTTCCGCTTGCATGGGTGGCGGCAAAAGCTGGGTGGACCACGACGCGCCTCGACTCCTAACCATGTTAGAAGGAGCTGCGTCATGGCTCCGTAGCCATTCGCCACCTCCATCAACACCTCGATGCGCACGCTGGCCCTCCTCTTTCCCAGGGCGGCGCGCAGGGTCACCGGCAGGGTGACGCTGCTCATCACGCACAACCTGAGAGGAGAGAGCCGTGGGCGCTGGTGTTGGTGTCTTGGAGGTCGCCGTGCCGCCGCCTGGCGGGACGGCGGCACCCCTGAGGGGCCCCGCGCTGCCTGTGGGGGGCCCGACTCCGTCTCTGGAGCCAGCGACTGGTGGCTCGTCGCCTGGCGCGCAAAGGGTGCCACTCGCCAGGCCCGGACTGCCAGGGTGATGTGGATGTTCGCGGGCCGCGCCACGGGTTCTCTCCGCGACTGGTCCGCACCGGTGCCGGCAACTTGGTCCCGGACGAACCGATCGCCGTGGTCGCCTTCTTCTTAGGAGCCATGGCGATGAAGAACAGCTAGGCCAACTGCTAAACCAGATTCTCACAATAGCACCCCCAACCTGGCGCGCCAAAGATGTTTGTGGGAAACGACACCTATGGGATCACTGGAATCCCTTCTACGGTTGCAGGGCGCGGGGATCGTGAGAAGAGCGGGACTAACAGACAACACAAGGGGGCCAGGTTCGGGCCGCAATGATGCGTAAAACCCTACGATCCTGCTTTGGTGGATGTATTAGTGTTCTTGAGCTCTTGAACTAGCTCTGGGTGCTATGGGCTTCGAAAGAGCCAAATCCCCTCTCTATGTGCCATGGGCCTCCATTTATAGGCGAAAGGGGCTGCCACAGTGGCACACATGAGGTGGAAAGTGATAGAGTAGCACGATATTATTGCCCGTATTATAGGACAAGGTGCATTAAATGCAAGGCTTAGGTGTCCATGCACTTTATTGGGGACGGGGGCCGGGTCCGTCCCGTCCGTCGCCGCTCCCCCTTGCTTCGACACGCGTCGTGGCCAGCGATGCATGCGGTGCCATGTAGGCAGGCAGGCAGCTGAGGTGGCATGGTGGTGGAGCCTCCGCGAAGGATCGCACACTGCCTGCCAGCGGCCCTGCCGGTGCGCTTGGCAAGAGCCTCGTCGGGTGGCCCAGCAAGGGTCTTTCCGGGTGGCCCGGCAAGGGTCTTGCCATGGCGCACTGGCATCCCCGGCAAGGGTCTTGCCAGGGGTCTTGTGGGTTCCTTCGATGAGGATGGTTGCCTTCCTATCCTTACTTGATCTCGAGCATTCTATGTCTTCACAAAGATCTGCATGCCACCACAGAGGTGCCTTCCGAGCCTTCTCCCGATGCGTTTGCCAAGCGCTGATGGGCTCAAGTGTGGCTCACCCGGTTGGCGTGGGTGAGCTGCGCCAGCAAGGGTCTTGCCGGGCCGCTGAGGCTGCCCCAGCATGGGTCCTTGCTGGGAAAACCTGCTTCGCCCATCTGATCTTCGTGGCCTTGGTCCTTGTTGTTTCTTCGTTCGTTTTGTGGCCTCGGCTCCTCTCCGGCTTCCCTTTCTTGCTGTGTCTGTGCGTGGCCATGGTGGGAGGTTCTGACTGCCCGTTCACAAGGAAAGGGGTCAAAAGCAGAGCCCCTACTTTTGTGCACCGACAAGACCGGACGGTCGTTCTTTGCTGCCTTTAAATGGCTTCTTTTGTTGACCGGGTCGAGTGCCCCTGAATCCGGTGTCGACCGCCGTGTTGTCCGGACTTTCTTCCTTGTTTTGATGCTTGTTTTTATTGCGCCGTGGCTTCCCGTTGCCATCCCTAATTTCGGATGTGCCCGGGTCGCTGGTGCCTCTACGGGCTAACTAACTATCTTCACCTGCGCAGAAGCGGGTCATAAGGCTTGTTCAGGCTGCCATTGTCCTCGGCTTTTCTTGGCCGAGGTGTCTGGAAAGCCACTCGTCTCGGATACTGTGCCTGAAGGCTGCTAGGGCTTCAACATCCGGATAATCGACAATTTGATTCTTCTTAGTGAGAAATCTGTTCCAAAGCTTACGGGCGGACTCTCCGGGCTGTTGAATTATGTGACTTAAATCGTCAGCATCCAGAGGTCGAACATAAGTCCATTGAAAATTGGCCCCGAAAGCGTCCTCAAGTTCTTCCCAACTTCCGATTGAATTTTCGGGGAGGCTTTTCAACCAGTGCCGAGCTGGTCCCTTCAACTTGAGGCGAAGGTATTTGATGGCGTGGAGGTCGTCCCCACGAGCCTTGTGGATATGAAGGATAAAATCCTCGATCTAGACCCCGGGGTCAGTCGTTCCATCGTATGCCTCTATGTTCATGGGTTTGAATCCCTTTGGACATTTGTGATCTAGTACCTCTTCAGTGAAGCACAGAGGGTGCATAGCCCCTCTGTATCTGGACATGTTGTGGCATGCTGTTGACTATTGTTGTGTCCGGTGTTGATTCCGAACTGGTATGCGATCAGTCTGATCATTTTGGTGACCATAATCCTGCGCCGGAGCCTGTCCTCTAGATCCATAGATGGACCTGGTCGCGCCGGCCTTTTTGTCCAGGAGCTCACGTAAATCGTGTGCGGCATCGGTAGCTGCTGTGTCGCGGTCATGAAGTGGTTGGTCCGGCCTATTGGCCGTATTGTTCTTCGGCAGAATGGCCTCATCGTTGAATTCTGGCAGCAACTTGCGCTTTGGGTAGCTCTTTGTGTGGCGTTCGTTGCCATATTTTTCTTCAGTGTCTAGCACTTTATTGCATCTGCGGTTGAGCGTTTCTTGCGCCGCCTTGAGCCTTTTGCTTCTGCTTCTTTAGGCTTCTCGCAGTGGCCATAAGCCTTCTGTGGAGGTTATCTCCTTCCAAATGTTTTTCCGGGATGATGAATGGATCATCGTCCGGACTGTGCTCTTCTCCGAGGCAGCTTGATGAGTTCGGCCCTCGGGATCGCTGTGATCAAGCGTCTGCTCCGGGATGTGTTCGGCATGTCCTGGCTCATCCTGCTCCACCGCTGGGTCCATATGGTCATTGTTGCCTTTGGAGTTGACTGGGGTGTCGATTTTTCTAGCGCTATTATCACTATTTTTGTTGTGGCTGGACTTAGAGTGGCGTCTGCGCCGTTGTTTTTTGGCTTTTGTCCGGGGTTTTATCCTCTGTTGTCTCCTTTTTATTGCTGTTGTCCTCCTTAGGCGTGTCCACCATGTATATATCATATGATGAGGTGGCAGTCCAGCGCCCCATGGGCGGTGGTTCCAAATCGTCCCCTGCGCCGATGTCCATACCATCGGTGTCGTCGCAGTCGAAGTCAAGCATGTCTGTTACGTCATCGATAGTGGCTATTAAGTGGGTGGTGGGTGGGCGGAGATTTTCTTCATCGTCCAAATCCCACTCGAGCCGGACATAGTTCGGCCCAGAGTCTCCTAACAAAGAGAGAGACCTTAATGAATTCAGCATGTCGCCGAAGGGCGAGTGCTGAAAGATATCCGCAGCGGTAAACTCCATTACCGGAGCCGAGCCGGATTCGGTGGGATCAGATACGCGCGGTCTGGAACCTATAGCCAGACACGAGTCCGGGGGTTCGGTGACACAGGCTTCCTTAGGGGTGGATTATGTGTTCGGCTCTACTGCCGATGAGTGCGCGGCCTCTGGGGCGGGGTCCAGCCACCCATCCTCGGACGACGCGATCTGTCCCAGATTTAAGTCCGGAGCTAGTGCATGCGCGATATCCCGAATATTGTCTGACAGCAGGTCGAAGCCGTGCTCGTCGTGACTGTTCGGCGCTCCTGGCGTAGGCCTGAATCCATCAAAGACCAAGTCTCCGCAGATATCGGATGTGTAGTTCAAGTTTCCGAACCTGACCTAATGGCCAGGGGCGTAGCTGTCGATCTGCTCCAGATGGCCCAGAGAATTGGCCCGCAGTACGAAGCCGCCGAACATGAAAATCTGTCCCGGGAGAAAAGTCTCACCCTGCACCGCGTTGTTGTTGATGATTGAAGGAGCCATCGAGCCTTGCTGTGACAACAAAGAGGAACTCTCAATGAAAGCACCAATGTCGGTGTCAAAACCGGCGGATCTCGGGTAGGGGGTCCCGAACTGTGCGTCTAAGGCTAATGGTAATAGGAGGCAAGGGACACGATGTTTTACCCAGGTTCGGGCCCTCTCGATGGAGGTAATACCCTACTTCCTGCTTGATTGATCTTGATGATATGAGTATTACAAGAGTTCATCTACCATGAGATCGTAGAGGCTAAACCCTAGGAGCTAGCTAATGATTATGATTGTTCTTGTCCTATGGACTAAACACTCCGGTTTATATAGACACCGGAGGGGGCTAGGGTTACACAGAGTCAGTTACAAAGAAGGAGATCTATCATCTGAATCACAATGCTTGTCTTCCATGCAAAGGATAGTCCCATCCGGACACGGGACGAAGTCTTCAGTCTTGTATCTTCATAATCCAACAGTCCGGCCAAAGCATATAGTCTGGCTGTCCGGATACCCCCTAATCCAGGACTCCCTCAGCCGGGTAGGGCCCGACAACCGTGCCTTACGGGTAGAACTTGCGTAGATGCTCAATATTCCATGAGTTTTGCAATGTCATCTCCGGTCTCCAGACGGACTGCGCCAAGTCTGGTGACTCGTATTACGCAATAAGGGCCTTCCCACTTTGGCGTCAACTTGTTTGCACCCTTGGCGGACTGAAAGCGCCTAAGGACAAGGTTGCCTTCCTCAAAACATCGGGAGTCAACCCTGCGGCTATAGCGACGCATGGCTTACTGGGAGCATGCAGCACGCGTAGCAGCCTGGAGACGGTTCTCCTCGAGAAGCATAGCGTCATCATGCCAGTGCTATTCTTGTGCTACTTCATCGTAGGCAAGCACTCGAGGTGACCCATAAATGAGTTCCGTGGGGATAACTACCTCTGTCCCATAGACTAGGGAGAAGGGAGTCTACTCGGTAGCTTGATTTGGTGTTGTTTTGAGGGACCAAAGAACCACCGGCAGCTCATCAATCCATCGCCTGCGACACTTCTGCAGCTTATCAAAGGTTCTTGTCTTGAGTCCTCACAATACTTCAGTGTTCGCCCTCTCAGCTTTCCCATTGCTTCTGGGATGTGCAACAAAGGAAAATGAGACCTTGCTTCCAAGGGCATGAACATATTGCGTGAAGGCGTGGCTCATGAATTGGGTGTCGTTGTTGGTGATGATTCGGGCTGGGACTCCAAAGCAGCACACCAACCCTTTCAAGAACTTGATAGCTGACTGAGCAGTCACCTTTATCATGGCTTCTACTTCCGGCCAATTTGTAAACTTGTCGATTGCTACGAACAAGAATTCAAAGCCCTCGGTAGCATGGGAAAAAGGGCCGAGGATATCGAGCCCCCAGACTGAAAACGACCATGACAAAGGGATTGTCTAAATAGCTTGGGCAGGTAGATGGATGTTCTTTCAATGGAACTAGCAGGCTTCACACTTGGTGACTAGCTCGACCACATCTTGTAGGGCTGTGGGCCAATAGAATCCTTGCCGGAATGCTTTCCCAACCAAAGCCCTTGATCCAATGTGGGAGCCGCACATGCCTTTATGTATTTCTGCCAGCAGTTCTGTCAGGACCCCGACTCAATGCCACATCGACCTAGCATGTAACACCTCATATCACTTTGCGGCCTCACGCACGGTATTCCCACGGGTGTCGCCTTACCTTTGCCCGGGACCGTTTGCGTCTTTTGGCACACGTATATGATAGTGTCGCCAGCATCCATATGATAAGGAGCCCGGGCTGACATGGCTAGTCGTAAACCCAAAGTGGCACAAACTTACAGGGACAGGCATCCATGACCCAACATCGAACGTGTCGGTCATCAGCGACTGAACCTAGGCTGTAGCACTGGGCTAGGAGGACTCCGGTGAACCGGGCTGTAGCGGGCTAACGGGACTCTGGTATTCATCGCGTGACATTTCCCCGAATGGACAGACACAGGAACGAAGAAGGACACATGCCGGCCAGCCTAAGTGTTCCGGAGCAGTAGCAAGCTACCATGGCTCAGTGGAAGCACTAGGAGACATTTCCCGGTAAGAGATGCTACCAAGGATAAACAACTAGATAGTCAGATCCCACACATACCAAGCATTTCAATAACATACACACAATATGCTCGATATGTGCAAATACAACATGGCATCACAACATGACTCTACGACTCAAGTATTTATTCAATAGGCTCTGAGGAGCGAGATATTACAAACCTGGGTCTCATGACCCAACATTCAGAGCATACAAGTCAAAACACAAGCGGAAGCTATCATGTCTGAGTACAGACATCTATAAATGAAAAAGGCTGAGAAGCCTGACTGTCTACCAGATCCTGCCGAGGGCACAAGATCGTAGCTGAGGTAACAAGCTAAACGTCGAAGTCCACGTGGAACTACCAGTGAGACTGAAGTCTCTCTGCAAAAACATAAAAAAGGCAAACGTGAGTACAAATGTACCCAGCAAGACTTACATCAGAACTATCTACATATGCATCGTTATCAACAAAGGGGATGGTGGAGTTTAACTACAGCAAGCCAGCTTTGACACGGTGGCTATGCTGAACTACGACTGCAAGTAACTTTTGAGGTGGCGCACACGAGTCCACATATTCACCATATCAATACACCACTATGGATCCGCTCCCGTCTCCCTACGAGAACGCCATACATAGCACTCACGCTTATCTTGCGTATTTTAGAGTATCCACTTTCACTTGTCTATGAACTGTACAGGCAACCCAGAAGTCCTTTTCCGCGGACACGGCTATTCGAATAGATGATGTTAACCCTGCAGGGGTGTACTTCTTCACACATGCTCTCATCACTTACCGCCGTTTACACGACATGTACTCGGCAACCTTCAAGCGGAAGCCCAACGAGGGTGTCAGCCATGACCTACCTAAACACTCAAGTCTCTAGTCCAGGTTTATCGCCTATTCGGGTTCCATCCGCGAGGAGATCCGGCCGGAGTTTCACTCACAGCCCCAAATGATGTGTGCAGGGTTCCCAAGACACCAAACGGGCGCTCGGTACACCGTGCCACGTGCCTACCGCATCACAGCCCACCCCTCCGGTCAGTGCTGCCCACGGCCTCCAGCATACTACAAACACCAAAAACTACTTGCAACTCCTGGACAGAGGACAAGTGTGATTAAGAAGCCGAGAGGGTCCATTGGTTTTGGGCCCAATGCGTGGTAGTAACTGTTTCATGGATCACAAACACAGAACTCAGTTCCTGAGGACGGCTGCAATGAGACAACCCACCATGTACTCCTACATGGCCTCTCACCGCTACCTTTACCGAATCGTGTTCACACACTTAGCTCACACATAGTAGGACATGTTCACACACCTCTGATTCACCCCCGATGAATCAGACCTGACTCGACTCTAAGCAGTAGCAGGCATGACAAACAAGCATGAATGAGTAGGCACAACAGGGCTCAAACAACTCCTACCCATGCTAGTGGGTTTCATCTATTTACTGTGGCAATGACAAGTCATGCAGAGGATAAAGGGGTTCAGCTACCGCAGCAAGTAACAGTTGAATCGTTGTTGTCCTAATGCAGTAGAAGAGAGCAGGAGCGAGAGAGTAGGATTGTATCAGAATGAACAAGGGGGTTTTGCTTGCCTGGCACTTCTGAAGATAATATAGTTCTTCATTGGTGTCATCGAACTCATCGTCGGTACGTCGTCTACCGAGAGGGGACAAACACCAACAAACAAAAGAGAAACACAATCAATGCCATGCAACAATATGATGCATGAAGATGACATGGCAATATGCTGTTGATTGGCCTAATGCATCTAGCAACAAGTTAAATGGGGTTGGTTTGAACACTAGGTTCAAATTCAAACTCCATATGGGAGAGTTTAAATGCCATTTAATTGATTTGACCTGATCAGCAGGCGTAAGTTGTTCTAACATGCATGAAAATGGTACAGATGGATATATTGGGATTTTTTGATCATTTTTCATATATAATTTGTTTGATTTGGAGTTACGGTTGAATTTCTATGATTTTCAGAAGTTAGCACTATTTCTGGAATTTCCTGAATTAACTTAAATCCAGAAAATGACTTACTGCGCCAGCATGACGTCACTGTGATGTCAGCGGTCAACTGGGTCAGCCAGGTCAAACCTGACCTATGGGACCCTCGTGTCAGTGGTTAGTTAACTAACTAAACAGAGTTAGTTAGGTTAAGCACTAGTCTAGGTTAATTAGCACTAAACTAACCTAAGTAATAACTAACAAGGGTGGCCCACACGTCAGTGACCCAGGGGGTCAAACTAGGCCCTACCATGGCTCAACGGTCAGCGGGTCAAATTCACTGGTGTCGAGTCGCCGGCGAGGCCAGAGACGGCGGAGGCATTCAGAATTCCTCCTCCGTCGACCAAATCAATGGCGGAGGGCGGCTACGTGGAGCTGGAGCTTGCGCGCGTCAAGTGGTGGCGGTGGGAGATGCTGGGATGGCCGGAAATGTCGCCGACGACGACCTTGGCGGTCGCCGGAGTTCGGGCGAGGTTGGGAATGGTGCTGTGGGGCACGGCGGTGCGAACGGCTGGGTGCTACGGCCTCCTGGTGATGTGCTGAGCACGGTGACGCGCTCGGAATCAAGCCAACGTGGCTGTGTCCACAACAGCGACGTGCGGTGGCAGCGGCGGGTGCGGCCGAGCTCGGTGTGGTCTCTGTGGTGCACAAGAAGGCAAACGGAGAGGGGGGAAAGGGCAGGAGCTCACAGCGGATTCGTAGGGATGGTTAGCGGGCTCGGGGACGCTCGGGAGACGGCAAATCGACGACGACGATCTTCGGTGGCCGACGAGGAAAACGGCGGCGGTGGCGGTGTTGCGGCACGTCCGGGGCCTCCTGGTTCGGTGGAGAGGAATAGGGGGTCGAGGCGGAGCCTCTGGGCGCAACGACGAGGCGAGGCAGTGGCTGTGGCCACGGCGGTGCTCGTCGGTGGCCACGGCTGCGCTCGGGTTCGGAAGAGAGAGGGAGAGAGACGAGGCAGGGAGAGAGGGTGAGGACGGGGGGAGGGTGAGAGGGTCCAGGGCGTCCAGGCGTCGCGCTGGCGTCGTCTAGGCGCGACGAGGGGGAGCCAGGCAGGCTAGGAGGGAGGAGGTTGCCGGGGCGCGTGCGTGCGCGCGTCGGCCACACGCGCGTCCTCCTGGCAGAGAGGAAGACTACAGGGGAGGGGCCAGGTGGGCTAGGCCGCACAGGTGGGCTGCCAGCTAGGCCAGCCAGGTAAGTGGCCCAGGTAGGTGTTCTGTCTCTCTCTTTTCTAAATTGTTTTCTGTTTTCTATTATTATGTAGTCTTTAGGGCTTTATATAAAATACTTAAACAGATCCAAAAATCATGAAACTTATCATGGCTACTGTTTAGAATATATCCAACAGTAAACATTTTAGTTTATGATTATTTGAGCATTTAAAATATTTATAGCATTTAAATGCCCAAATGCAAATAGAGTATGATTTAATTCAGAGCCCAATATGTCCTGCAAAAATATAAACCATTTTTGGTAGATGCTTACACCTCAAACCAGAAATGTTGAACATTTTTAGAGGGCATTTTGAGTTCAATGAAAAAGATTTTATTTTGATCCTAGTTGAATTCATTTGGTTCTAGGGTTTAAGCATCCCCATTTCAAGTTTAACTGAAATTTAAACATGATGACATGGATGAAGATGCAACTAATTACAAATAGAGATCTAGGGCTGTGACAAGTTCCTTTCCTTCTTCCTGGCAAATGCACTTCAATTTCACACCATTGGTCCTTCTTCCGTAAAGTGCATCGTCGACGAACTGATACATACTGGCCCTCCAGGCTACTCTTTCAGCTTCTTCTTCCTCTTCGGGAAGTTCTTTGGTTTGGAGGAAATTAACTATGTGCCACGCCCAAGTTGGAGCCTGGGGCTCGGCAACGAGAACTAGAGGCACCTCCTCCTTCGTGGGAGCCCACCCCTCGACCATGGGGACCAGTGGTCTGGTAGGAGGGCGTAGCTCAGCAGTTGAAGGGGAGTTGTTCCCGTCAAACTTTCAGCTGGGAGCCTCGAGAGGCTCTACCAGCAAAGGCTTGCTAGAGTCCAGTTTTCTCCTGTTCCGGCAAATTGTTGCCGGGGATACGAAGGGCTGAGTAAGATGGAGAACAAAAGTTCTTGGTTCCACAGGGAGCTTTTGTGCAGCACACTTTGATAGATGATCAGCAATGTTGTTTTTCGCATGGGGTACGTGCTCTGTTTGCAATCCGTCAAAGCTCTCCTCTAGCCTTCTCACTTCCTTGATGTATGCCTCCATGAATGGACTTTGGTATTCCTTGTTCACTTCTCTCACCATGAGCTATGTGTCTCCTCGGATTATCAGCTTCTTGATCCCTAGATCAGTGGCAATCTTGAGCCCGGCAAGGAGCCGTTCATACTATGCAGTATTGTTGGTAGCCTCCTCCCAGGGAAAATGCATATGTACAATGTTATTAAGGTGCTCCCCAGTGGGAGCAACAAGAAGCACACCTTCCCCTACACCTTGTAGGGAGAAGGCACCATCTAAATACATAATCCATTCTTGGGGCGCTTCCTTGCCGGGAATAACTGTGTCTAGCACTTCTTCATCAGGGGTTGGCGTCCACTCTACAATAAACTTCGCCAATGCTCTGCTCTGGAGATTTGATGTGCTCTCAAAATTCAAACCAAAGCTGGATTATTCCAAGCCCATTCCACTATCCTGCAGGTGGCCTCAGGATTTTTGAGTCTCCGTTGGAGAGGGAAGCAGGTGACAACAGCGAACCCATGGGCTTGGAAGTAGTGGCACAGTTTCCTTGAGGCTGTGATGAGGCCAAAAATCAACTTTTTCACGCCAGAGTACCTCGATCTAGCCCCCTGCTACAGGGAGCTGATGAAGTACACTGGGAGCCACACAACTTACTTCCTTCCCGCAACCTTGGGGCTGTCTCCATTGCCTCGCCCTTCTCTGCCTTGATCTGCATTTGACCCTATCAAGGTGTGCTCACTTCCCTTCCCAGAGGGGACACTAGACGTGGTTGCCACTTCTTCTACTTCCTGTTGCGCCACTAGTGCCGCGCTAACCACTTGATTAATTGCCGCCAAGTATAGCAGCAACGGCTCCTCTGGTTTGAGTGCGACTAAAGTGGACAGAGAGGACAAGTAGGCCTTAAAATCTTGTAGTGCAACGTCTGCCTCTAGAGTCCACTCCATAGATCATGCCTTCTTCAAGATTTTGAAGAATGGTAGGGCACGCTCGGCAGACATGGAAATGAACCCGCTGAGCACGACAACACATCCAATCAAAGGCCTCATATCCTTGACCGTCTTGGGATCTTGAATTTTCTCGATAGCCTTGATCTTATCACGATTGGCCTCTATCCCATGATGGGACACAAAAAAGCCAAGTAGCTTGATGGAGGGAACACCAAACACACACTTCTCCGGGTGCAGCTTCAAGTATATCTTGCGTAGATTGGCAAAGGTCTCTTCCAAATCCTAGATAAGGGTTGATTTGTCCTTGGTATTGACCACAATATCATCCATATAAGCTTCAACATTTCTGTGCAGCTGTGACTCAAAACCAATCTGTACTGTCCTTGCAAAGGTGGATCGGGCACTCTTCAATTCGAAGGGCATACGTACAAAGTAGTAAGTGCCACATGGCGTGATGAACCCTGTCTTTTCTTTGTCTCCCTTGGACATAAAGATCTGATGATACCCAGAGTAGGCATCCATAAAGGAAAGCAGGTCACACCCGGAGGTGGAATCCATGATCTGATCAATGCACAGGAAGGGAAATGGGTCCTTTGGGCAGGCCTTGCTCAGATCAGTGAAATCTATGCACAACCTGTATTTTCCATTAGCGTTGCACACTACCACTTGGTTTGCTAGCCACGTTGGATGCAGTACACCTCTGACGAAACCAGCAGCCTCAAGTTTCTTAATTTCCTCAGCAATGAACTGTTGCCGCTCCAAAGCTTGCTTTCGGACCTTCTATTTGACGGGTCCGGCTTGCGGGCCGATAGCAAGGTGGTGCTCGATGACCTCCCTGGGAACACCGGGGAGGTCAGATGGTTGTGATACAAACACATCGACATTTGCCCGCAGGAAGGCAATGAGTGCGCTTTCCTATTTGTCATCAAGGGTGGCACTAATAGTAAAGGTACCATCAGCACTATCCAGCACTATCGGGACCAAGTGATTCAAAATACACCGTTGGAAATATATCGATGAGGCACAACTTTTTCATGTAGAACACTCTCTCCGATTCCTTATGGCTTAAGAGCAATTTTGGTTTTAACGAAATGCGGATGCTCTGTTTTTTCGCGACACCAAAATCGCCGTATGTGAAAACTGCACTGCTTTTGATTGAAAACTGCACTACATCAGACGGTCAAGGGAACTTCATGTTTTCTTTTGTCAAACGTAATTTTTTTCTCATGTGAGTTTTTGTTGTCTTTTTTTCAATTTTTTTATGAACAAGAGTGGACCACATAGATGGGGGCAAGTGAACCGCGACATATATTGTAGTGAACCGCATTACTATTTTGATGTTTTGCTAAAAAAAATTGCAGTTCCACATGTGCACAAGTGAACAGCATCACTCTCAAAAGTGAACCACATCCGAGACCAAACACACTGTAGGTGTTGCATTGATATAGTGTACCACGTGAGAGAACTAATTGATCTTCAAAACATATATATCCATTCATTATTTTTACACATCCACACACAAAATCAACACTGTCACCAGCCGAACCACAATTGAGGACTAGCCGAGATGCAGTAGATCACAACCCGAGCGGCGTACTGCACTTGCAAAGTAGACCATGTCCCTGAACTGCATATTCAAAATAAAATAGGCTACTTATGTCTAACGAGATGAAACTTTTTTCTATACTAGGAAAAGGAAAAAAACTGCCCGCGCCACCGAACTGCAAGCGCGCACAAATTAATTGAATATCCACGTGCACCTAACTCCAATTTGCAAGCATGCACCGTGCGAACTGCATGGTGTGCTGGCGAACTGCAAATCATTATTGCACGTCATCGCCCTACTGCCCGACATACCACACGCACGCGCAATCTGTACCTGAACATCTGCCCAAATCAAAAGAGGCCTGCACTTGAACATCTACCCAAATAAAAAAAGAGACCTGCACAAAATCAAGCGTCGTGATGCACTGCATCACTGCTTGGGAAATGAACTACATCGACACCCCCTTACCAGTGACGTTGAAGGGGAGGAGCATCTTGGATTTGCTCAACCTCAGTAGGCCCGGAGCGAGGTGACACCCTGCTCGCCGATGGGCGCCATCTCAACCTCCTGCAGGTCGATGAAGTGAGGAAGGAAGGTCGCTGACTAGATCCGGTAGGGTGGATCCAGCCATCGTGACGCAACAAGAGGTCGCAGGGAGGAGACAGGCGGAGGAGCACCACAGTGGCCGCTTTGGGGAGGTGGCCGAGGGAGTCCTGGATTAAGGGGTCCTCGAACAGCCAGACTATATACTTTGGCCGGACTGTTGGACTATGAAGATACAAGATTGAAGACTTCGTCCCCTATCCGGATGGGACTCTCCTTTGCGTGGAAGGCAAGCTTGGCAATTCGGATATATAGATCTCCTTCTCTGTAACTAACTCTGTGTAACCCTAGCCCCCTCCGGTGTCTATATAAACCGGAGGGTTTAGTCCGTAGGTCAACAACAATCATAATCATAGGCTAGCTTCCAGGGTTTAGCCTCTTCGATCTTGTGGTAGATCAACTCTTGTAATACTCATATCATCAAGATCAATCAAGTAGGAAGTAGGGTATTACCACCATCGAGAGGGCCCGAACCTGGGTAAAACATCGTGTCCCCCGCCTCCTGTTACCATTAGACTTAGACGCACAGTTTGGGACCCCCTACCTGAGATCCGCCGGTTTTGACACTGACATTGGTGCATTCATTGAGAGTTCCACTGTGTTGTCGCGATAAGGATCGATGGCTCCTTCAATCATTTTCAACAATGCAGTCCAGGGGGAGGTTTTCCTTCCTGGACAGATCTTCGTATTCGGCGGCTTCATACTGCGGCCAACACGCTTGGCCACCTGGAGCAGATCAATAGCTACGCCCCTGGCCATCAGGTCAGGTGTGGAAGCTTGAACTATACTGCTGATATCCGTGGAGACTTGATCTTCGATGGATTCGAGCCCATGTCAGGTACGCCGAACAGTCGCGACGAGCATGAATTAGATCTGCCATCAGACAGTGTATGAAAGATCACACCTACGGCGGCCCCAGGAATCAACCCGGAGTAGATCGCGCCTTCCGAGGACGGGTGGATGGACCCCGCCACGGAGGCCGCACACTCATCAGCGTTGGAGCCGAACACTGATCCCACCTCCTGTGAAGGTGGTGCCATCGGACTCCCGGACTCGTCTCCAGCTATAGGATCTGAACCGCGTAAGCCCGTGCCTATCGAATCTGATTGGGCACCGGTCATGGAGTTCACCTTCGCGGATATTTTTCAGCACTCGCCCTTGGGTGACGTGCTAAATTCATTAAAGTCTCTTTCCTTGTCAGGAGACTCTTGGCCAAACTACGTTCGGCTCGAGTGGGACACGAACAACGACGAAATTCGTTCCCCACCCACCACCCAATTCATAACCACTGTCGATGACCTAACCAACACGCTCGATTTCGACTCCGAAGACGTCGACGGTATTTACGACAATGCAGTAGAAGAACTAGAACCACCACCCACTAGGCGCTGGACTGCCACCTCATCATATGATATATATATATATGGTGGACACACCAAGAGAATGCGATGGTGATCATGCAACGAAGGATAATCCCCTCGATAAGCCACCGAAGCGGCGCCGTGGGCGCCGCTCTAAATGCCGCCACAGTAAAACCAGCGACAACAGCGCATGAAATAATAATACCCCTGTCGACTCCAAAGGAAACGACGACCCCATGGACCCAGCTATGGAGCAGGATGAGCCAAGGGACGGTGAACATAGGCCGGAGCCGACGTCAGATGACGCCTATCCTAAGGGTAAAATTCACCAACCTGTCTCCGGAGAGGAGAACAGTCCAGACGGTGATGCACTCATCATCCCAGAAAAACTCTTGGAACAAGAGAACCTCCATAGAAGGCTTATTGCCAACACGAGGAGCCTAAAGAAGCAGAAGCAAAGGCTTAATGCCACGCAGGATACACTCAACCGTAGGTGGAACAAAGTGCTCGACATTGAAGAAAAATACAGCGGCGATCGTCACACAAAGAGCTATCCAAAGTGCAAGCCGTTGCCCGAATTCGACGACGAGGCCATAGAGCCCATTCAGACGAAAACGACCGATCAGCCGGACCGACCACCCCGTGGCTGTGACAGGACGGCTAATGATGCTGCACACAAGTCAGCACATGATTTACGTGAGCTCCTGGACAAAAAGTCTCCTGACAAGGTAGCGCGCTTCGGCACAGGATCCGAGCTACCAAAACAATCACATAGATTGAATACCAGCTAGGAATCAGCACCGAAGACAACAACCATTAACAACATGCCACGACACGTCCAAATACAGAGGTGCCACACACCCCCTATGCTTCACCGATGAGGTGCTGGACCATGAATTTCCAGAAGGATTTAAACCCGTGAATATAGAGGCATACGACGGAACGACAGACCTTGGGGTCTGGATTGAGGACTTTATCCTTCATATCCACATGGCTCGCGGAGATGATCTCCACGCCATTAAATACCTACCCCTCCAGCTGAAAGGACCAGCTCGACACTGGTTGAAAAGCCTTCCTGAAAACTCAATAGGAAGTTGGGAAGAACTTGAGGATGCTTTTAGGGCCAATTTTCAAGGGACCTATGTCCGATCTCCTAATGAAGACAACTTAAGTCACATCATTCAACAGCCCGGAGAGTTAGCCCGAAAACTTTGGAACAAATTTCCTACTAAGAAGAATCAAATCGTCAACTGCCCGGATGCCGAAGCCTTAGCGGCCTTCAAACATAGTATCAGAGACAAATGGCTCGCCAGACACCTCGACCAGGAAAAGTCGAGGACAATGGCAGCCTTCACAAGCCTTATGACCCGCTTTTGCGCGGGCGAGGACAGATGGCTGGCCTGTAGCGGCACCAGCGACCCAGGTACATCCGAAGTCTGGGATGGCAATGGGAAGCCTCCACGCAATAACAATAAGCGTTGGAACAATGAAGACAAACCCAGATAACACGACGGTCAATGCTGGACTCAGGGACTCTCGACCTGGTCAACGGAAGAAGCCATTTATAGGAAGCAGAGATGGACCATCTAGCCTAAACAAGATTCTAGACAAATTATGTCACATTCATGGCACACCCGAAAAACCGGCAAATCATACACACAGGGAGTGCTGGGTTTTCAAGCAGGCCGGCAACCTAAATGCCGAACACAAGGGGAGGGAGACGCCAAGTGAAGACAAGGATGACCCTCGCCAGCTGAACACAGGGGGACAGAAAAAATTCCCACCAGAAGTCAAAACAGTGAATATGATGTACGCAACTCACATTCTAAAGAGTAGGCGCAGACACGCACTCCGAGATGTATATGCTGTGGAGCCCGTCGCCCCCAAATTCAATCCCTGGTCGGCCTGCCCGATCACTTTTGATCGCAGGGATCATCCGACCAGCATCCGCCATGGAGGATCGGCTACCTTGGTGCTCGACCCAATAATTGATGGGTACCATCTCACCCGAGTCCTTATGGACGGCGGCAGTAGTCTAAACCTAATATATCAGGACACTATCTGCAAAATGGGGATAGACCCGTCATGAATCAGCCAAAGCAATACTACCTTTAAAGGAGTGATACCAGGCGCTCGAGGCCCGCTGTACAGTCTCTCTAGTACTAGAGGTTGTATTCGGTTCTCCCGACAACTTCAGAAGCGAAGAACTAATCTTCGACATCACTCCATTCTGAAGCGGCTATCACACACTACTCGGAAGAATGACCTTTGCTCGTTTTAATGCAGTACCGCACTACGCCTACCTTAAACTGAAGCTGCCCGGTCCGCGTGGCGTCATCACAGTTAGCGGAAATACAGAGCATTCCTTACGCGCGGAAGAGTATGTGGCGGCTCTAGCAGCCGAACACTGAGCGGCCCCTCCTACAAGAGTAAACGGTCGTCAAGACCACGGACACGGTTAGACGAGTCCGGCGCCCCACCATATATAACAGCCCAGATAAACCTGAGCTAGGGATACCCCCATAAGTGGTCCCAGGGGCTGCTTGCAGAAAAGAAGCCCTTAGTTTGGCTCGTCCCTATTAATACAATAGCATATTGCATTTTCATGGTTCATTCAGACTAACCAACTCTTCACACGAAGTCTTTCACCTACGTTTTCCCCTTTTTACAGATGATCATCGTGCTACACCCTTCCAGGATACGGCACAACAGAGACATAGGCGCAGACGTGCAACAGGGCCCCACTCAAAGGTTTCTCTTTAGATTAAGACCCTGCGTAAACCTTTTTTAATGTCTCTTGTTGCTTCTTCCCCTCCGGACACTTAACACAACCAGGAGGGATACTGACATTCTTGAGACTTCGTCACGCCAGACTAATGCATGTACCTGGAAACACAGGGTTCATTATCGAGGGTGTTATTCAGCCTAGTATATGTTGTAAAGTCCGAATACCTTAGGGAGTGTTCAGCTTCGTGAGTTTGGCCTTATATGCATCAGCTCCGAATCATGTCTTTGGTCAAATGTTGGGTTTGCCCGGCTCCCGTGTTTTGCTACCTTAAGTTACGCTCTATCGGCTAAGGCGGCACCGAGAGAACTACTGTGATTGTGCCCTGGTTCATCTAGATGAGCACCTTAGTAGAGAAAGCCGAAAAGTGACTGTCATGATACAACGCGAGACTGGTCAACCACTCGACGACTCAGCGGAATCTTCGTGATTCCTCTGCATTAACGAAGGACCGGTTTCCCGGTTACGTACATACGTGCACCATATTCGGATGAACGCGGAAGTACCGGGGGATATATAGTAGCCCCACCGTCAAACTCCTATGGCTAAGTGAAAGTGTTAAAGCTATATAGTCCGATTGCCTGGTTCGCCACGCTATAGCCTCCTTAACGGACCAAGACGTTGGATCAAGTGTGACTACGCGTTTTCTCGAACACCCCCGCATTATGTGCATGGGGGCTGAAGCCGATGACTTCAAACTTTCAGGTTATATACATACATAAACGGCCATACAGGAGGCACTATAATACTTTCGGGCAAAATTATAAACACAACCTTTATAATCAAAATTGCATTTTTTTTACAATGGAGGTACATTTCACTCGAATATGGCACTCTTCGAGCACCGAGCCTCTATTAAACGGGCGCCTTCTAGGACTTCTTCAAAATAGTGCTAGGCTGGGTCCTGGCCTCCCGTTGGACCCCGGGTTGCAATAGCGGTGGTTTCCATCCCTGCCCAGTATGTTTTAACACGAGCAAGAGCCATCCGCGCACCCTCTATGCACGCCGACCTCTTCACAGCATCAATATGCGACACAGCACCAAGGAATTGTTGCACTAATCCAAAATAACTGTCCGGCCTTGGTCCCCGTGGCCAAAGATGATCCACGATAGACCTCATATCAAGCCCAGACAACCTATGGAGCTCGCCCCATGCGGCCATCCTTTCATTCAACGGACGCGTCGGGGCACTGAACTGTGACCAGAATAACCTTTCCACCTTGTGGTCTTTCCGATCGTTGTAAAATTCAGTCGCATCAGCAGCACTCTTTGCCAGGTCCGCATACGCGTCTGCAGCGCTCCACAACTAATCCAGATGGGCATACTTCGGATCTCCGAACTTCATTTGCAACAAATAGGGCCTCCCAGCCGTGATATCTCTGGCTTCACAAAGCTCCTCCCTTATCCCTCTCATCTCAGAGCAGGTTTCCTTGGCTGCCTCCAGGTCCTTCTTCAGGTCAGCCGCTTTCGCCTGGTTTTCCTTTTCAAGGAGCTCATGGAGGTCGGTGACATCTTTCAGTGCAGCAGCCATCTGGGCTATCTTTTCTTCGCTCTAGCGATGAGCAACATGTTCGGCTTTTAGCTCTTCGACTGCCTTCAGAGCGGTCGCATCACTTATTCGGGCTTGCTCCTTGGCTCGGGCAAGCTCCGCCCAAAGGGTCTCTACGGCAGCAGCTCCATCTGCAGTCACACCATATTATAGATACTAGCATCATGCTCCTCTTAAAATTTTGCTGACAAGTTAAACATACATACCCTGGGCCTCGTCAAGCCGCTTGTTAACAAGAGTGATGTCATCATCGGCCAGGTCAAGCTGCCGCTTCAGTTCGGCAAATCAGCAGTTCGGTCATCCGCCGGACCCTCAGCCGCCTGCACATAAAGCAGCGCGATTATTACCAAAGATTATGATCCTCTGTTTGTCACCTTTGGATGGCAACCAGAGTCTCAAGGGCTACTATCTATACACATCACACCTAGTATGTGTGGTACCGTAAAAGATACATTTTTTGCGTACCTCAAAGTCTCTCAGCAGACTCGTAAAAGCTTCATTCAAACCACTTTTGGCAGATGAAATCCTCTCAACCACCATACCCATTAAGGCACGATGTGTCTCTGAGATGGCCGCTCACTCCAGAAGATCCATCAGTGTATCCGACTGTGTGCCGGACTGTCCCAGACTCCTCCTGAAGCTCTCCTTAGGAGCCGGATTCTCCGGACTATGGGCAGCCAAAGTGTCAACTTTTGGCCTTGGTGGATCAGGAGAAATCCTCCATGATGACACCTCGGGGTCATCCGCCCCATGTGGCGGGGAGGCAGGAGGAGGCGTTTCACTCTCCATCACCTCCGGAGGAAGATCCCCCGAAGATGAACTGTGTGGAGAAGGTCTACGAGCCGGACTGTAACAAACATATCTCGGTTATTATTCTTAGAGACAAAATAGGATATACTTACCAAAGTACCTTTTTTCACTTACAGCTCGGTTGAGGGCTGGCCCCGTTGTGGGCGCTGCACGGTAAGGACGCCCTCTGGGGCAGGACCCCCTGGCGAGGGTTTCTTCCCTCGCTTGGAAACCTCCGTTTCCAAATCTTTGGAGGCAGCCCTTTTCTTAGCATGGGGAGAGGGGATTTTGGATTCACCCCCCGATTATCCTCCTTTGTAGAGGCGCTTATTCCCCCTATTTGGATGTGCAAAGTACGAAGCCCATCGATGGCTTCCCTATTACTCCCCTCATCTTCTCCTGATGGCACCTGATACGGTGCGCGCTCAAGCATCCTGGTCAATAGAGGATCCGGTGAGCCTTCGGGAAGAGGGGCCGAACACCTAATCCTCTCCGCCTTCCTTATACAGTCCTAGCAGAGTGCAATTTTTCAGAATGATGTTATAACAAACATAAAGAATGTTGTGTTCAGTAGTGGAATTATTCACCTAGGTATTCGGACGGTTGCAGTTGAGACCCACGTCCTCGATGGTGTCCGGACACTTTATCCGTGATCCTAAGAATGACCCATACATCTCTTTGAGCGTCATGCCGAAGAATTGTTGAATGGTTCACGGTCCTTCCGGGTTGAACTCCCACATACGGAGAGGTTGACGTTGGCAGGGCAGGACCCAACGAACCAGCATCACTTGCATTATCTTGAAAAGGCTGACGTCCTTCTTAAGAAGGTCTTAGATGCGGCTTTGCAGCGTCAGCACATCATTAACTGGCCCCTAATCCAGCCCCTTGTTGACCCATGACGCCAGTTGCGGCGGAGGTCTCGGGCGAAACGCTTGAGCGGCTGCCCGCTTTGTACCTCGGGGAGCTGTGATGTAAAACCACTCCTGTTGCCATAAGTTAGAAGTTTCTGTGAAGGAACCCTTTGGCCATGGGGCATCGGCGCCTTTTCTTATTAGAGCGCCTCCGCACTCCGCGTGACGCCCGTCAATCACCTTCGGCCTCACATTGAAGGTCTTGAGCCATAGGCCGAAGTGGGGGGTAATGCGGAGAAAGAATTCACACACGCCGATAAACGACGAGATGTGAAGGATGGAATCCGGAGCTAGATCATGGAAATCTAGCCCGTAATATAACAAGAGCCCTCTAATGAAGGGATCAAGACTAAAACCTAGCCCTCGGAGGAAGTGGGAAATAAATACGACGCTCTAGTTGGGTTTGGGAGTGGGGATGACCTGCCCTCGAGCGGGCAGCCTGTGTGGGATTTCGGCGGTAAGATACCTGGCCTCCCTAAGCTTCTTGATGTCCTCCTCTATAACAGAGGAGGCCTTCCACCGGCCTTGAAGGTTGGATCCGGACATGGTCGAGGGTCCGAAGTGCTTAAGCTTGAGCCTTGGGTCTTGGAACTCGAGGTACGGGAGGGGAAGGATCGAGCGTGAGAAGAAAGGGATAGGCCTTGGCCCCTTTATAAAGAGGACAAATATCAAGCGTCCCCCGAGTGACCGTTTGGGACTTGCCTAAAATCGAGGAGTTATATTAACAAGCGCGGTTGGGTTACCCACACATGTATTGATGAGAATCCCGGATAAGGCGAACACGATCTCTGCTTCGACGGGACATGCCAGTAAAACCGCCTCGTGATACGTGCGTTGGCAAGTTGTGGAAAACGGTTCAAATAATGACAGGGCCATGACCTGATGTCACGCTATGAAAAGTTGTCAGCAGATTAGATTTGTGGAATATTGTGCTCTCTACGGTGGTATGTGGAATTTGTTTTACAGAGCCGGACACGATTCTTGTGCTCAAAATATTCTACGGAGTATTCGGAGAAGGAACCCGCCTTGCAATGTCGAAGACAACCTGCGTGTCGGACTCATCGTCATTGAAGCCTGGTTTAGGGGCTACTGAGGGAGTCCTAGATTAAGGGGTCCTCGGACAGCCGGACTATATACTTTGGCCGGACTGTTGGACTATGAAGATACAAGATTGAAGACTTTGTCCCATGTCCGGATGGGACTCTCCTTTGCGCGGAAGGCAAGCTTCGCAATTCGTATATATAGAGCTCCTTCTCTGTAACCAACTCTGTGTAACCCTAGCCCCCTCCAGTGTCTATATAAACCGGAGGGTTTAGTCCGTAGGACAACAACAATCATAATAGCTTCTAGGGTTTAGCCTCTTCGATCGCGTGGTAGATCAACTCTTGTAATACTCATATCATCAAGATGAATCAAGCAGGAAGTAGGGTATTACCTCCTTCGAGAGGGCCCGAACCTAGGTAAAACATCGTGTCCCCCCGCCTCCTATTACCATTAGCCTTAGACGCACAGTTCGGGACCCCCTACCCGAGATCCGCCGGTTTTGACACCGACAGTGGCCGTGGCTTTTCTTCTCCGGTCGAGTAGAAGAAGGGGGAGGATGGATGGTCAAGAGGGAGGCGCAGGGAAGGTGAGCGCCTGGGCAGCCCAGCTGGATCTGGATGGGCTGGTGCGGGGGAGGCGGCTCATCTGCTTGCTGGTGTAGGATTCGGCACCCGATAGATCCGTACGAGGCAGCGTGATGGATGGGGTGGGGTGGCGGTCGACGGTGGTGCACGGCGGCTCAAATGTTGACGCGGGGTGGCCGACAATTTGTGTGCGTAGTGGCGTGCTGGCTAGGGCGGGGCGGCTGATGAGTGTGGCTCATGCTGGTGGCCACGGCTAGGCAGCGCAGGGTGGTGGCGCGTTGGAACGGTGGGAGTGTTGGGGCGCCGGGAAGTGAGTGGTTGTGGGGAAGAAAGGTGGGGCGATGGAGCGTGGCGGCACTGCTTCGATCTTGTGGTTGGTAGGTGATGGAGGGCTGGTGGCAGCCGGCCGAGCGCTCCGGTTGTGGCACGCGGGCCTCTAGGGCGGTGCTATGGTAGATTTGGCAGGGGAAGGGGAGCCGAGAGGAAGTAGGTGGAGGGGATCGAGGAGGAAGAAGGCGGAGAGGGGATCGGGGGAGGAAGTGGGAGGAGAGGGGTGGAGTGGTGCAAGTTAGTTTTTTGGTGCTTGCGGTTCAGATCGGTTCGAAGATGGCTCTTTGGTGCGGGTAAGGTCAGTTTAGTGGGTTAGATGGGTGTTATCAGAATAAGATCCGGTGTTATTAGAATAAGACTCTTAAGGGTGTTATTAGAATAAGACTCTTAAGGGTGTTATTAGAATAGACCACAACCACTTTCTAGTAGTCTATAGGATCATATTCTTGTGTGTTTCTATTGCCACTAACCATGGCTGGAAAACAAGCCGACGAGATTGACTGGGAGAACATGACGAAGAGGGAGCTTCATGAAAAGTTTGTGCAAATATTGGGTCAACAGGTGGAAGACGTGACCATCAGTTTTGGAAAGGAACTGACGAGGATTGATGACATTGAGAATACAATTGACACCAAGTTGGACGCCATGTTTGATGAAGTACTCGCGCATCTAACAACAACCACCCATATCTGCTGCACCATTGCAACAACATCAACAATCACCTCCATGCCGCGACCCAGCAGGATGAGCGCAGCATGTTCCTCTTGAGCCAGGACAAACTTCTGGTGCCGCTGCTACTGCTGTTGATGCTTCTGTAGCTCCTGCTGCTACTACAGAGGAGGACGACTATTATGACGATGAGGTTGATCAAAATCAGAACTACGTACAACCACCAACACCACCGCCACTAGGTTGTCCTCATGCATACAATCGCAATGGTAGGGTTGCACCACCACCTCAGGTACGAGATCATGATCATCTTCTAAACTAAAATTGAGTATTCCACAATTTGAAGGTAGATATGTTCCTGATATATATCTTACTTGGGAGTTATAAAGTGAACAACGTTTTACATGTTTACAAAATCACGAGGAGAGACGTGTTGTTGTTGTTGTTGTTGTTGTTGTTGTTTGTGCTTTCACTAGTTTTGCATGTGTATGGTGGTCTGAATATTGTAGGTTATATCCTATTCCAGCTACCTGGGCTGCTTTGAAAACTGCTATGCATACTCGTTGCGTTCCACCATATTATCAACGTGAATTACTTCAAAAATTGCAGCGTTTAAGACAAGGAAAAATTCAGTAGAGGAATATTATCAGGAATGACAAACTGGCATGATTAGATGTGGTATTGTTGAGGATAACGAAGCTATGCTTGCATGTTTTATGGGTGGGTTAAATAGAAAGATTCAGACCATTTTAGAGTATAAGGAGTATAATAATATCCCCGTTTATGCCATCTTGCTTGCAAAGTTGAATGTGAAGTGCAGGATCGACAGGCATTGGCGCGAACTAACTTTTCTGCAGGTCGACCTTCATCATGGACACCGCATGCATCCTCTACTTCCACATGTTCTGCTGCACCGGCACCTCCATTAGCTTCCACCTCCAACCGTGATACAAGAAAGCTGGCACAACCACCACTATCTGCCAAGAGCACACCTTTTGGGCATGCACAGAGCTCTGCTTCATCCATTGCATCAATAGGACAAACACATGATGTTATTTGTCATCGTTGCAAGGGTAGAGGTCATTATGCAAGACAATCCCCATCTAAGCGTGTGATGATTACTACTGAGGATGGTGGGTATGAGTCCGGTAGTGACTATGATGAGGAGACTTTGGCTCTTATTACTAGTGAAGAACACAGTGGAGATGATTCTGAACAAGAATCGCAATACGTGGCTGCTGAAGACGCTGACAGGTATGAAAGTTTAGTTGCTCAACGTGTTTTGAGTGTGCAGGTCGCACAAGCTGAGCAAAATCAGAGGCACAATTTGTTCCACACAAAGGGAGTTGCGAAGGAATGTTATGTTCACGTCATCATAGATGGAGGAAGCTGCAACAACTTGGCTAGCATGGAGATGGTGGAGAAGTTTTCTCTCACCACAAGACCACATCTGCATCCTTACTACATCCGATGGTTCAACAACAGCGACAATCAAGGTAGCACATATTGTTCGTGTGCATTTTAGTATCGCTACATATGTTTATTATGTTGATTGTGAGGTGGTACCCCTGCAAGCTTGTTCCTTATTACTTGGTAGACCATGGCAATTCGATAAAAATTATGTACACCATGGCAGAAACAATCAGTATACTCTTGTTCATAAGGATAAGCATATTACTTTGCTTCCCATGACTACTAATTCCATTTTTAAAGATGATATTAATAGAGCTAGTAATGGAAAGCAGGAGCAAAATAAGGGTGAAAAGCAGATTGTGGCAAAAGAATTTGAGCAACAAATGAAGCCTAATAATAAGCCTAATAGTGTTGCTTCTGAAATTAAATTCAAAAGTGGATGTTTACTTGCCACCAAATCTGATATTGATGATCAAGATTTTAGCAAATCTGTTTGCTATGCTTTTGTGTGCAAAGAGGCATTATTTTCAATCGAGGACGTGCATCCCTCTTTTCCTCCTGCTGTCACTAACATTTTGCAGCAGTTCGCTGACGTCTTTCCCCAAGATGTGCCACCGGGATTACCACTTATTCGAGGGATTGAGCATTAGATTGACTTAATTCCTGGTGCTTCGTAGCCAAACCGTGCGCCATACCGTACCAGTCTAGAGGAGACGAAGGAGATTATGCGTCAAGTATAGGAACTGCTCGACAAAGGTTACATACGTGAATATCTTAGTCCTTGTGCTGTTCCTAGTATACTAGTGCCCAAAAAGGATGGTACATTGCGTATGTGTGTTGATTGTAGAGGCATTAATAGCATTACTATTCGTTATCGACATCCTATTCCTAGGCTCGATGATATGCTTGATAATTGAGTGGCTCTACAATATTTCTCGAAAGTTGATTTGCATAGTGGATACCATCCAATTCCTATGAAACTAGGAGATGAATGGAAAACTACATTTAAAAATAAGTTTGGATTATATGAGTGGTAGTCATGCCTTTGGGGTTAACTAATGCACCTAGTACTTTTATGAGATTAACAAATGAAGTTTTACGTGCTTTTGTTGGATGATTTGTGGTAGTCTATTTTGATGATATATTGATTTATAGCAGATCTTTGGAGGAACATTTGGAACATTTAGGTGATGTTTTTATTGCTCTACATGATGCACGTTTCTTTGGTAACCTTGGGAAGTGTGACGCCCGGATAATTAAGCTACAGTAATACCCTATTAATGGTGCCAGGTCATAGCTTTTACTGTTGCTAGAAATCACTTTGATTCAAACCGAATCGAATTCAAATTTAAATCAAAGTAAAATGGTAAAAGTTTTCTTACATTAAAACTAAAATGTTCAAAGTGTGGCAAATATTCCATAACTAATTATGATGGTGACCCTACATTTTTATAAAGTGATTAAATGCAATAAAATAATTAAAACAATTCCATTAGCAATTAATTAAATGCCTTTTTATAATTTACAAAATATTGAACTATTTTATTTAGATACCAAACCATTTTGTGGCAGGGCTACTCATTGCAACTTAATTATGTGGCACAATTCCATAATTTACAAAGGTCCTTTTGTGGGCTAGCAATTTGCAAAAGAGAAAAACAAAATAAAAGAAAACGGCAAACAAAAAAAGAGGGAGAATAAAACGACAAATTTTTGTGAAGTGGGGGAGATGAAAATGAGAGGAAAATGACAAATAATGTAAATTGCAATGAGATGAGATTTGTGGTTAGGAACCTGATAGATGTAGATGATGTCTCCCCGGCAACGGCGCTAGAAATTCCTTTTGATGTGGCTTGAACTGTGTCGGTATTTCCCCAAAGAGGAAGGGATGATGCAGCACAACTACGGTAGGTATTTCCCTCAATGATGAGACCAAGGTTATCGAACCATTAGGAGAACCATGCAAAACTATGTAAACGGTACCTACACACAAAGAACAAATATTTGCAACCCGACACATAAGAGGGGTTGTCAATCCCTCCCGGGTAAAAGATACATTTGTTTCGTAGTATATTGGATAAATAGATCTCACAATAAAGAAAAATAAAATTAATAAAAGAAAAGTGCAGCAAGGTAATTTTGGGTTTTTGGAATAATAGATCTGAAAATAAAAATAGATCCCGAAGGCAAATATGATAAAGAATACACTCGGGGGGCGTAGATTTCACTAGTGGCTTTCACGAGAAAAATAACATATGGTGGGTAAAAAAATTACTGTTGGGCAATTGATAGAACTTCAAATAATTATGACGATATCCAGGCAATGATAATTATATAGGAATCACGTCCAAGATTAGTAGACTGACTCCTGCCTGCATCTACTACTATTACTGCACACATCGACCGCTATCCAGCATGCATCTAGTGTATTAAGTTCATGGAGAAACGGAGTAATGAAATAAGAATGATGACATGATGTAGACAAGATCTATTCATGTAGGAATAGACCCCATCTTGTTATCCTTAATAGCAACGATACATACGTGTCATGTCCCCTTTTGTCATTGGGGTTGAGCACCGTAAGATCGAACCCATCACAAAGCACATCTTCCCATGGCAAGACAAATCGATCTAGTTGGCTTAACTAAACCAAATATTCAAAGAGGAAATACGACACTATAAGTAATCATGCATAAAATAGTTAGCTTTCATGTATAAAATAGATCTGATCATAAAACCAAAGTTCATCGGATCCCAACAAACACACCGCCAAAAGAGTTACATCAAATAGATCTCCAAGAGACCATTGTATTGAGAATCAAAAGAGAGATAGGAAGCCATGTAGCTACTAACTACGGACCCGAATGTCTACAATGAACCACTCACGCATCATCGGAGAGGAACCAATCAGGATGATGAACCCCTCTGTGATGGTGTCTAGATTGGATCTGGTGTTTCCGGTACTTGCGGCGGCTCGAATTGTGTTTCGTCGACTCCCCTAGGCTTTTTGGAATTTGTAACATACCAATTTTCCAAAATTAGGATGTTATTAGATCATACATATGCATATCATATTTTTCATGCATTATATGCTCTTCTGCAATATTCTTTTCATTATGCAACTAAAGGCGATTTATTGGAGTGGAGATAACATGACTTCTTCCCTGTTTAAAAATGTTCATAATGTCAAGAATATTATTTCCAGTTCATTTGATATGTTCTGGTATTTTTTTAGTCTGCAAAATATTTTACTTGTCTGTTTTGTTGTTGTTTTGTGTGATCTATTGCATAAAATGATTTTCCAAAATTGCATTAGGTGACGAACTAGTGTTCCTGTAGTTTATATTAGTAGTATATATATTACTGTGTGTATATATATATATTTTTTTTGTTTAGTTTTATTATGTTGTTTTTATTTTAGTTATTTTTGTTTCTGTAGTTGTGTTAAGGAAAAACACTAGCCAGCCAGCGCGTAGCGCAGAGCACTGCACGACCCAGCAGCCAACCCCGCGGCCCAGCTTCCACCATTGCGGCCCACCTAACCGCGAAGCAGTAAGCACAGCGTGCAGCGGCGCCCGACCCGCACCACTTCTTCCGCCCCGAGCCGGACACCGCCACACCCCGCACACCCGACGCCGAGCCAGATCGAGCTCGAGCGCCCGGGCCACCCTGTGCATGCCCGACTCGCCGTACGCGAGCAAAGCCAACGGGAACCCTAGCGCACACCCTCCCCTTTCTTTCCTCGCCTGCTCGAAGCCGCTGCGTCGTTAGGATCTTGTCGGAGGAGCTCCAAGTTCGTCGTCACCACCGCCCGTAGAGGACGCCCCCGTCGCCGTACTCACTGTCGGCGTTCTGGGAACGGGGGTGTCACATACCTAGTTCTAGTCTGCTCTGGGTTAGCTAGTGTTGTGTTGCATCATGTTTAAATTTCTCTTAAAGTTGAAATGGGGATTGTCCAAACCCGAGCATCAAAGGAAATCACTAGGTTCAACTAAAATAATTTCAGTGAATCCAAATGGCTTTCAAAAATGTTCATCATTTCTGGATAATGCTAGAAACCATAACCAGAGGTGTTGCATATTTTTCCATGACATATTTGGTCACTGAATTAAATCATATGTACCTTGCATTTGGGCATTTGGGAAATAAGTGTGTGCTGTTGGAATTAATCTGAACAGAGCCTATGATTATTTTCAGGATTTTTGAAGGTGTCTAACTATTTTTAATAAATCCACAAACTTACAGAAAAATAGAAAAACAGAAACTACATTAAGTAAGAGAGAGAGAGACTTACCTGGCAGCCTAGCCAGCCCACCTGGCAGCCCACTGGCCGGCCCAACATTGTGCTGGCCCGTGCCAGCCACCTGCTTCCTCTCGCCAGGCAGGCAGAGAGGAGCGCACGAGCGCGCGCGCGGGCGCCACGCCAGCAGGCTGTCTGCCTGCGTCGCCTGGCCACCGCGACGCCTCGCGTCTTCTCCTCGGCACCACCCCGCAGCCCCCCTCTGGCCCCCTCTCACACTCTCCCGTTCTCCTCCCCTCCTCTGGCTCTCTCCCTCGCACCACCCGAGCGGGTTCGTCGCCGCCGTTCGCCACCACCGCGGCCACCGCCTCTGCCTCGCCTCGCTGAAGCGCTCAGAAGCCCCGCCTCATCCCCCTCTTCCTCCTCACCAAGATGGAAGGCGCTGGAAGCCCTGGATGCCGCCAGCTCCGCCATCCCCTTCCTCGGGCCGCCGAGATCGTCACCGCCATTCCGTCACCTCCAAGCCTCCTCCGAGCACGCCGACCATCCCAACGTCTCCGCGGTGAGCTCACGGACCGAATTCCCCTCTTCCCCGCCTCGATTTCTTGCTGTAGCCGTCGCCCCCTTGAAGACTGAACTGCACCGCCGCACGAGCTCGTCGCCGGCCACATTCCGGTGACCATTTGGTCCCAGGCATGCGCCCATCGTACTCACCGCATCACGTAGACGCCGTAGGTGATAATCGCACATCGCCACGGCCATCGTAGCATCGACCCCGAGCTCACCCGAGCTCCGGCGACCGCCAAGGTCGATGCCGGCGACAACTCCGGCCTCCCCAGGCTCAACCGCCACCACCACTCGATGCGCGAGTTCACCAGTAGTCCGTAGCGTGTCTCCACCATCGATTTGGTCGACGGAGGACCAAATCCGAGCCTCGCCGCCGTGTCTGGCCTCGCCGGCGTCGAGTCACCGGCGAGTTTGACCTGTTCGACCCGGGGTTTGACCTCCCTGGGGTCAACACACGTGGGCCCCGCCCCTGACTAGATTAGTTTAGGACTAATTACCCCCTGCTGACACTGACAGTGGGCCCAGTGGCTGTTAATTTGATTAGTTAGATTTACTTAACCCTGTTAGTTAATTGTGTCACTGACGTCACACCTACGTCATGCTGACGCAATTAATCTTTTTCTGGAATAAAGATAATCCAGGAAATTCCAGAAAATGTTATAAACTTCTAAAAATCATATAAATTCAACCGTAACTCAGAATGAAATTATTTATATATGAAAAATGATCAGAAAAATCCAATCTATCCATCTGTACCATTTTCATGCATGTTAGAACAACTTATGACTACTGTTTAGGACAATTCAATTAAATGGCATTTAAGAAATCACATATGGAGTTTGAATTTGAACCTAGGATTCAAACCAACTCTATTTAACTTGCTGCTAGTTGCATTAGCTCAAACCACAGCATATTGACATGTCATGATCATGCATCATATTGTGCATCGCATTGATTGTGTTTCTTCCATGTTTGTCGGTATTTGTCCCCTCTCAGTAGACGATGTTCCGACGATGAGTTCGATGACACCGATGAAAAACTATACTATCTTCAGAAGTGCTAGGCAAGCAAAAACCCCTTGTTCATTTCGATACAATCCCACTCTCTCGCTCCTGCTCTATTTTACTGCATTAGGACAACAACGATACAACTGTTACCTGCTGCGGCAGTTGAACCCCTTTATCCTCTGCATGACCTGTCATTGCCACAGTAAATAGATGAAACCCACTAGCATGAGTAGGAGTTGTTTGAGCCCTGATGTGCCTACTCATTCATGCTTGTTTGTCATGCCTGCTATTGCTTAGAGTTATGTCAGGTCTGATTCATCGGGGATGAATTGGAGGTGTGTAAACATGTCCTACTGTGTGTGAGCTAAGTGTGTGAACACGATTTGGTAAAGGTAGCGGTGAGAGGCCATGTAGGAGTACATGGTGGGTTGTCTCATTGCAGCCGTCCTCAGGAACTGAGTTCTGTGTTTGTGATCCATGAACAGTTACTACCACACATTGGGTTCCGGTAACTCGACCCCTCTCGACTTATTAATCAACATGATCTCTGTCTAGGAGTTGCAACTAGTTTCTGGTGTTTGTAGGTAGTGTTAGTAGTCTACCAAGTGGCACCCGGTACAGGTGGGCTTGGGACAGACTAGGCACCGTGGCATGGTGTACCAAGCGTAGATCCACCCGTCGAGGTGGGCTTGGGAACCCTGCACACATCGTTTGGGGCCGTGAGCGACACCCTGGCCGGATCTCCTTGCGGATGGAACCCGAATAGGCGATAAACCTGGACGAGAGACTTGTGTGGTTAGTCAGGTCGTGGCCGACACCCTCGCTGGGCTTCCGCTTGAAGGTTGCCGAGTACATGTCGTGTAAACGGCGGTAAGTGGTGAGAGCGTGTGTGAAGAAGTACACCCCTGCAGGGTTAATATGATCTATTCGAATAGCCGTGTCCGCGGAAAAGGACTTCTGGGTTGCCTGTACAGTTCATAGACAAGTGAAAGTGGATACTCTAAAATACGCAAGATAAGCGTGAGTGCTATGGATGGCATTCTCGTAGGGAGACGGGAGCGGATCCATAGTGGTGTATTGATATGGTGAATATGTGGACTCGTGTGCGCCACCTCAAAAGAGTTACTTGCAGTTGTAGTTCAGGTTAGCCACCGAGTCAAAGCTGGCTTGCCGCAGTTAAACTCCACCACCCCCTTTGTTGATAATGATGCATATGTAGTTAGTTCTGATGTATGTCTTGCTGGGTACATTTGTACTCACGTTGCTTAATTTATGTTTTTGCAGAGAGACTTCAGTCTCGCTAGTAGTACCGCATGGACTTCTGTCACATCCCTGGTCCTGTTATGCACTAGGCTAGACCTCATGTGAGCATCATGTTTTAATTCAAATGAAATTTGAATTGAGGAATTTTCAAAGCCTCAGAAACGTTCTAAAAATGATCAACATTAAAATCTTCTCAAAGAAGTCCAAGAAAATGTTCCTCTTAGTCTCTGAAAATATTGCAAAGAGGTAAAACTCAAAACAATATTTTTGGTATCTCAGAGTTAATTATTTTGGGCCTTTGAATTAAATAAATAGCTATTTGCATTGGATATATATTTGATATATAAATAATATATGTCCAATAATTACTGGAACATTTTATGTGGTTTGGTATATTTTAACTCTAGCCACATAACTATTTTCAGGATTTTATAAAATGGTTTAGTATTTTACTAAACTAAAACAACACAGAACAAAATAGATAAATAAAAACAGAAATAGAAAGAGAGAGAAGGACTACCTGGCGCTCACCTGGTAGCCCACCTGGCCCAGCAGCACGGCCCAGCCCATCTCCACTTCCCCTCCTGTCGTCTTCCTCTTGCCAGTGGGAGCAGCTGCGTGCTCGCACGCGCGCGGCCGAGGAGGCCAGCTCCTCCCTGCCTGGCTGCCTCCTCCTCCCCGGGACGTCTCCCGCAGCGCCACGCCACCCCCTGGACCCCTCTCACTCCCTCCCGTGCTTCTTCCCCCCTCCTCTGCTCTCTGCCGCGCCACACCCAAGCGCACCCGACGCCGCCGTTCGCTGCCACCACGGCCACCGGCCACCCCACGCCTCACCGACGCGCCCAGAAACTCTGCCACTTCGTCCTCTACCTCCTCAACGAGCCACGAGGCCCCGGACGTGCCGCAACACCGCCCTCGATGTCTTCTTCAACCTCGGGACCGCCGGCCATCTTCGTCAAATTCGTCGGCTCCGGACCGTCCCCGACCTCGCCGAGCGTCCCCTCGTCATCGCCGTGAGCCACTGACCTTCTCCCCTAACTCAGCATGCTCTCCTCCGTGCCGTAGCGCCGTTCCCCACGAGCACCGAAGCCACCGTCCGCCATTGCTGCTGCACGCATAGCCTCCGTGCTCCCCTGGCCTCACTGTGCTGCTCTTAGTGCTCCCCATGTCTAGCAGGTGTTGCCCAGCCTCTCCATTTGCTCACTGATGCACCGTAGCAACGCGCCCGAGCACCACCGAACACCATCGCCGCCAAAGCTCGTCGCCGGCATGAGTTCCGGCGACCCCAAGCTGACGCCTCGAGCATAAGTCCGGCATGCCCCCCCACCGTGTCCTGTGGTCGCCGCCGGCTGGTCTCCGGTGGCTGACGTGGCACCATTAGTTTAGGTGCTAATCGCGTTTAGTCAGTGTCGCGTGTCGATGACATATGGGCCCCACGCCCTTAACTAACCACGGTTTAACCCCTGTTTAGTTTAAGTTAACCACAGTGGCCCCACGCGTCGGAGTTGACCTATCTGATGTGGCCGTTGACCGGTCCCACCTGTCAGTGAGTGAAACAGCCCTGTGTCACTGACGTGTGGCCCCCACACGTCAGGTTTGACCAGCAGCAGCGTCTGTTGACCTGCTGACGTCACGGTGACGCACTGCTGACGCAGTAAATGTTTCTGGATTTTACATAATTCTTAAATGATTTATTATTTTCAGAAAATGTCCTAAACTTCTAAAAATCATAGAAAATTAACCGTAACTCCAAATTAAATAATTTATATATGAAAAATTATCAGAAAAATTCAAGGAATCCATCTGTACCATTTTCATGCATGTTAGAATAACTTATAGCTGCTGTTTAGCACAAATCAATTAAATGGCATTTGAATAATCACATATGGAGTTTGAATTTGAATCTTGTATTCAAACCAACTTCATTTAATCTGTTGCTAGTTGCATTAGCCCAAAACACATTCATTTTGCCATGTCATGATCATGCGTCATATTGTGCATTGCATTGATTGTGTTCCCTTCTGTGTTGTCGGTATTTGTCCCCTCCCGGTAGACGATGTTCCGACGTTGTGATCGTTGACACTGATGAAGACTCAATGTTATCTTCAGAAGTGCCAGGCAAGCAAAACCCCCTTGTTCATTCCGATAAAATCCCACTCTCTCGCTCCTGCTCTCTTTTACTGCATTAGGACAACACCGATTCATCTGTTACTTACTGCGGTAGCCGAACCCCTTTATCCTTTGCATGACCTGTCATTGCCACAGTAAATAGATGAAACCCACTAGCATGAGTAGGAGTTGTTTGAGCCCTGTTGTGCCTACTCATTCATGCTTGTTTGTCATGCCTGCTACTGCTTAGAGTTGAGTCAGGTCTGATTCATCGGGGATGAATCAGAGGTGTGTGAACATGTCCTACTGTGTGTGAGCTAAGTGTGTGAACACGATTTGGTAAAGGTAGCGGTGAGAGGCCATGTAGGAGTACATGGTGGGTTGTCTCATTGAAGCCGTCCTCAGGAACCGAGTTCTGTGTTTGTGATCCATGATTCAGCTACTACCACGCATTGGGCCCGAAACCAATGGACCCTCTCGGCTTCTTAATCACCCTTGTCCTCTGTCCAGGAGTTGCAAGTAGTTTCTAGTGTTTGTAGTATGCTGGAGGCCGTGCGCAGCGCTGACCATAGGGGTGGGCTGTGATGCGGTAGGCACGTGGCCGGGTAAACCGGGCGCCCGTTTGGTGTCACGGAACCCTGTTCACATCGTTTGGGGCTGTGAGCGAAAGTCCGGCCGGATCTCCTCATGGATGGAACCCGAATAGGCGATAAACCTGGACTAGAGACTTGAGTGTTTAGGCAGGCTGTGGCCGACACCCACGTTGGGCTTCCGCTTGAAGGTTGCCGAGTACATGTCGTGTAAACGGCGGTAAGTGGTGAGAGCGTGTGTGAAGAAGTACACCCCTGCAGGGTTAATATGATCTATTCGAATAGCCGTGTCCGCGGAAAAGGACTTCTGGGTTGCTTATATCAGTTCATAGACAAGTGAAAGTGGATACTCTAAAATACGCAAGATAAGCGTGAGTGCTATGGATGGCGTTCTCGTAGGGAGACGGGAGCGGTTCCATAGTGGTGTATTGGTTGGTGAATATGTGGACTCGTGTGCGCCACCTCAAAAGAGTTACTCACAGTCGTAGTTTAGGATAGCCATCGAGTCAAAGCTGGCTTGCTGCAGTTAAACCCCACCACCCCTTTGTTAATAATGATGCATATGTAGATAGTTCTGATGTAAGTCTTGCTGGGTACATTTGTACTCACGTTTGCCTATTTTATGTTTTTGCACAGAGACTTCGGTCTCGCTAGTAGTTCCGCGTGGACTTCGACGTTTAGCTTGTTACCCCAGCTACGATCTTGTGCCTCGGCAGGATTGGTAGATAGTCAGGCTTCTCAGCCTTTTTCATTTATAGATGTCTGTACTCAGACATGTTAAGCTTCCGCATGTGCTTTGACTTGTATGCTCTGATTGTTGGGTCATAAGACCCATGTTTGTAATATCTCGCTCCTCGGAGCCTATTGAATATTTACTTGTGTCGTAGAGTCAGGTTGTGATGCCTTGTTGTATTTGCACATATCGAGCATATTGTGTGTATGATTGAAATGCTTGGTATGTGTGGGATCTGACTATCTAGTTTTTTATCCTTAGTAGCCTCTCTTACCGGGAAATGTCTCCTAGTGTTTCCACCGAGCCATGGTAGCTTGCTACTACTCCGGAACACTTAGGCTGTCCGGCATGTGTCCTTCCTCGTTCCTGTGTCTGTCCCTTCGGGGAAATGTCACGCATTGAGTACCGGAGGCCTATTAGCCCGCTACAGCCCGGTTTACCGGAGTCCTGCTAGCCTAGTGCTACAGCCCGGACCCACTTGCTGATGACCGACACGTTCGATGCTGGGTCATGGATGCCTGTCCCTGTAAGTCTGTGCCACTTTGGGTTTACGACTAGCCATGTCAGCCTGGACTCCTTATCATATGGATGCTAGCGACACTATCATATACGTGTGCCAAAAGGCGCAAACGGTCCCGGGCAAAGGTAAGGCGACACCTGTGGGAATACCATGCGTGAGGCCGCAAAATGATATGAGGTGTTACATGCTAGATCGATGTGGCATTGAGTCGGGGTCCTGACAGCGTTGGTATCAGAGCTTGACTGCCTGTAGGATTACCAAGCCAAACTGGTCGATGTTGAGTCTAGAAATTCTTTAGTTATATGTAGGGGAATTGATTGTGGGATGGAACGTAAGGCTCTTTTTACTCCTTATACCTCATGGCCTTCTGATCTGAGTCATCATCTTCTCTTCTACGGGGATTAAGAACTAGGCTATCTCTTCTTTCTATTAGGATCACGTGTTACTAATCAGTGGACTTATAAGATTGTTGGATTTAAGTCTCAGTTCAGTTCCTACTACTTCCGTATGTTAATTGTTGATCTCGGAACCTTGGTATTGTGCTTCTGAGTGGCTATGCCACCATTTTTGTAGCATGTCTCAAATCTTTTTGAGCAATTATAGCCGTTATGCTGTCCGAGTCTTCCTAGGTTTCTAAATAGTCTGATGCATTCGCAAAATCCTTTCCCTCTGGTTTCGATGTTCCTTTATGCCAGCTCAATCACACTAATTGTTGAGTTAAGGTATTCTATTGCCTTGACATTTATGTTGGAGTTATTATTATGACCCTAGGTGTCTCAGGGGATCATCTAGTGGTCTAGCCATGATTTGTGTCCTAGTGTGAAGATTCTGGCCTTTATTATCGAAAGCATCCTGTGATGCCATTTAGTTAGTAGGTATTCTATTCCTGGGTTCTTAAACCCGATATTCACCCTACTTACATCATGTTGATAGTGTTGCTAGTTCCTTTAGTATATTAGTAACCTTTGCGATAGTCCTCGAGGTCTGTGGTATATCGTTCTTCCAAATACCATGAACCATTATGGCAGAAGTTTGTTGGATCAAAAGATCACAACAGGCCCTCTATGAGTTCTCCATGCTATATTGTGACTCTGCCAGCTCAACCTTTCTGCATGGGTTATCCGGAAGAATTATGTTGAACTTTGTTCGGCATACCAACCCATGTATCCACAACTCAGAAAGTTATATGTTCCTTTGAGTTGTCCCTCTTTAGTTGTCTACTGACCTTCGTCTATCAATTGATAGTCAAGAGTATGCGTGCGTTCGTTTATCGATGCCTATTACTCTTGTGGTCCGTCAAGCCATTCTATCGCGGAATGACTAGGAGAAACAAACTCCAGTACCTCTTCCCTATCCAGGATTGGGTCAAAGAAGTTGTGCTCCGCAGATCAAATTGCTAATCCAGCTTTTGTTCTGCTCTACCTTGGAGTATTACATATTTTATATCGAGATTGTTATAGGAATTGCACACCATCCTATGAACTCTTGGTACAGTGATACTTCTTGCCATCATTGTTCATTCCTCGGTTCTTGTGTTATTGTAACCGGAATGCCGACAAATGAATCATGGCGTGTGAAATCAATATTGCTAGCAACTCTGTTGCTTGGTAGTTAAATGGACGATAACCTCATTCTTAGTGTGTTGATTATTGAATCGTCACCCTAAGGTTGATTGTGCTACCTAGTCCTTATTTCTGGTGCACTCCTCGACCAATGAGTTAGGAATTATTTCAAGTCCTCACCCATTTGATCATGTCGTCTTGCCCTCAAAAGCAAGATTGTTCTCGAGCTTAGTAACATACCGGTGGTTCGTGACTTTCCAAATATCTTCTTGGAAGTGTTACCGGGTTGTCACCTGACTGTTATGTTGAGCTCGTGATCAAGTTGGTTTATCCTGTAAACCACCCTTTCTCCAAGAATCCGTGTTGGATACCCCTGAGCTAGTTGGTTAAGCTAGACAACAACCTGGAGAGTTGGAAGATAAAAGCTTGCCTAACTTAGTTCGTTCCAAAGGGATATTCTTGTGTAGTGTGTGTTGAAGAGAGATGATATCTTCATCGATTGGTCCCTGTGATCAGTTATTGGACCTATTGCCTGATAAAAACTTTGATTTGAGTATGGGTTATCGTCAAATCAAATCAGAACCAACGATGTTCGTAATGTTGTCTTACTCGTGGTTGATCCCTCGAGCGTACACCATTATATCTTTTGGGTCTGACCAATGCTATCACTTGTTCACTTAACTATGGAATTTCTTTTAAAAGGAAACCCAGATGAATTGTTGTTGTGCCCATTGACAACATCCTTGTCTTCCCCATAATTTTGCTGAACATTAAGCTAGTGTTGGAAACTTTTGAAAGCATTTGTTCATGCTAGCTCATGAAGCATATGTTCGGATGTAAGAAGTGATTCCTCTAGTTCATGTGCATTTGATGCAAGTTACCGCCGTGGACTCGAGAAAGTCAATGTTGCTTCCTCTGGAATCATCGCAAGTCAGTCATGCACACGTGCGAAGTATTCTGTGGTCTGGAGACTTGCAACCTTCATTCCATATGTGTATCCTAGCACACCAAGCCACTGACTGATTTGTTCGAGCAGAAGGAGTATCTTCATAAGAGCTAATCTGGACTTACGAAAGAACTTCAATATCCTCGCTGATGGTTCCCAACCAGAACTCGGTAGTGTTTTATTGTAAGACTACCATGTAGGCATGCTTGTCTGGGACAACGTGTTCACATGTTTGTAGCAGAACCAGCTCATGTTTTGGAGCTTGCTATCGTAGTTCATCTCCCGAGAATCCCGCAACGTCATCTCGTCGATTTGTGTTGCAAACTTTCATTTTTCTTCCTAGACTCGATGAGCCTGGAATATCCTGACACCAACCAGATCTGAATCTCAGGCAGATATGATGGTTGGAACATTTCCCCAAGAACTATAATATTGGTCTCTCGATAACCGGTAAGGTGGATGTCGTGGCCAACACACCCAGCCGAAAGACCTCCTGTTGTAGTATCTTGATTTGAGGAAGTTGGCCACCTCCCCATAGGGATTTTGTAGGATTTACTCCCTAGTTGCCCCTATGGATTTCTTTGTTCCGAAGTTCGACCTTTTTACTTGATGTTCTAGATATCAAACCATATCTATGAATGGGTTACACTAGCACATCAAGGAGAACATTAGAAGCGGAGTGCTAAATGTCTCTCGGTCGATCATCCAGATTTTATTTCCTTGGCCCCGCCAAGGGTGAAATCTGAGAAGGTGTTATCTTCCTTTGCATCTGCATCCTCCATCACCATTCATCATGGTAGTAAGTTGTGTTACCGGACCCTTGACACGGATGTTGGTAAAACCTTGATGATTATGGAATTGCTCAAGTTCTTGAGAGCTCGCGCAAGTGCTAGGTTTGATCGTCGGCATTAACTGTATAGCGCTCTCAGTTTCCTCGGTTATGCTATAACCATTCCAATAGTGGGATAACTCTCTATTGTTGAGCCTCTCCCCAGTTACTAGAATCATTCCCATCATTTGCATTTTGTTCCCAGTTTGCACCGCCAATGTGCCATTCTACCATGGGTCTCTTCCATTTCCGGTGATAAGCAAATTCATCCATTGCGTTGTCTTCAACAAGGTAATCCACATCATCCAAGTCCGAGTATGCCATTCTACTGACCCCCTCCAAACGATCGCTTGAGAATTGCCTTAGGCTGGTATAAAGGTTTTCAATGATCTCTGAATCAAAGGTAATTCTTTTTGCCACTTAAGGAAATAATCTACGAATCACCCTCCTCCAGGATGTTTCGTCGTGGTATCATGGCAACTCAACTCCTCGCTACGTGGACAATCGTTTACCACCTTCTTAAGTGTGGAATTGTTGTCCACCTAGTGAACCTTCGTCATCCATTTCTTTCCACCCCTCTTGATGTGTATCTCGTGTCTCAACCCGAGAGATGGTCCTATGTCTCATTCCGTGAGTTGTTCGATCTTCGAGAAGATCGACCCTTCTAGAGTCTCCTTCTTCCCTCCATGTCATTTTGACAGGATTTCTCAGAGCAAGACTTCAAGACAATGATGGTGATCGAATCAACGTTCCTATGAAGTGCAACCTGGATCATGAAGATTGTACTAGTTGCGTTCCCGCTTCACCTTACCCTACGCTTGAATCTCGGGACGAGATTTTTGTTTAGTGGGGGTGAGTTGTCACATCCCTGGTCCTGTTATGCACTAGGCTAGACCTCATGTGAGCATCATGTTTTAATTCAAATGAAATTTGAATTGAGGAATTTACAAAGCCTCAGAAACCTTCTAAAAATGATCAACATTAAAATCTCCTCAAAGAAGTCCAAGAAAATATTCCTCTTAGTCTCTGAAAATATCGCAAAGAGGTAAAACTCAAAACAATATTTTTGGTATCTCAGAGTTAATTATTCTGGGCCTTTGAATTAAATAAATAGCTATTTGCATTGGATATATATTTGATATATAAATAATATATGTCCAATAATTACTGGAACATTTTATGTGGTTTGGTATATTTTAACTCTAGCCACATAACTATTTTCAGGATTTTATAAAATGGTTTAGTATTTTACTAAACTAAAACAACACAGAACAAAATAGATAAATAAAAACAGAAATAGAAAGAGAGAGAAGGACTACCTGGCGCTCACCTGGTAGCCCACCTGGCCCAGCAGCACGGCCCAGCCCATCTCCACTTCCCCTCCTGTCGTCTTCCTCTTGCCAGTGGGAGCAGCTGCGTGCTCGCACGCGCGCGGCCGAGGAGGCCAGCTCCTCCCTGCCTGGCTGCCTCCTCCTCCCCCGGGACGTCTCCCGCAGCGCCACGCCACCCCCTGGACCCCTCTCACTCCCTCCCGTGCTTCTTCCCCCCCCTCCTCTGCTCTCTGCCGCGCCACACCCGAGCGCACCCGACGCCGCCGTTCGCTGCCACCACGGCCACCGGCCACCCCACGCCTCACCGACGCGCCCAGAAACTCTGCCACTTCGTCCTCTACCTCCTCAACGAGCCACGAGGCCCCGGACGTGCCGCAACACCGCCCTCGATGTCTTCTTCAACCTCGGGACCGCCGGCCATCTTCATCAAATTTGTCGGCTCCGGACCGTCCCCGACCTCGCCGAGCATCCCCTCGTCATCGCCGTGAGCCACTGACCTTCTCCCCTAACTCAGCATGCTCTCCTCCGTGCCGTAGTGCCGTTCCCCACGAGCACCGAAGCCACCGTCCGCCATTGCTACTGCACGCATAGCCTCCGTGCTCCCCTGGCCTCAATGTGCTGCTCTTAGTGCTCCCCATGTCTAGCAGGTGCTGCCCAGCCTCTCCATTTGCTCACTGATGCACCATAGCGACGCGCCCGAGCACCACCGAACACCATCGCCGCCAAAGCTCGTCGCCGGCATGAGTTCCGGTGATCCCACGACCTCCCACTTGGTCCTCTGGATGCGCGAGAGCAAGGGCCATCCCCTGGTGCCCTCAACGCGCCAAGCTGACGCCTCTAGCATAAGTCCGGCGTGCCCCCCCCCCCCCCGCCGTGTCCTGTGGTCGCCGCCGGCTGGTCTCCGGTGGCTGACGTGGCACCATTAGTTTAGGTGCTAATCGCGTTTAGTCAGTGTCGCGTGTCGATGACATATGGGCCCCACGCCCTTAACTAACCATGGTTTAACCCCTGTTTAGTTTATGTTAACCACAGTGGCCCCACGCGTCGGAGTTGACCTAGCTGATGTGGCCGTTGACCGGTCCCACCTGTCAGTGAGTGAAACAGCCCTGTGTCACTGACGTGTGGCCCCCACACGTCAGGTTTGACCAGCAGCAGCGTCTGTTGACCTGCTGACGTCACGGTGACGCACTGCTGACACAGTAAATGTTTCTGGATTTTAGATAATTCTTAAATGATTTATTATTTTCAGAAAATGTCCTAAACTTCTAAAAATCATAGAAAATTAACCGTAACTCCAAATTTAATAATTTATATATGAAAAATTATCAGAAAAATTCAAGGAATCCATCTGTACCATTTTCATGCATGTTAGAACAACTTATAGCTGCTGTTTAGCACAAATCAATTAAATGGCATTTGAATAATCACATATGGAGTTTGAATTTGAATCTTTTATTCAAACCAACTTCATTTAATCTGTTGCTAGTTGCATTAGCCCAAAACACATTCATTTTGCCATGTCATGATCATGCGTCATATTGTGCATTGCATTGATTGTGTTCCCTTCTGTGTTGTCGGTATTTGTCCCCTCCCGGTAGACGATGTTCCGACGTTGTGATCGTTGACACTGATGAAGACTCAATGTTATCTTCAGAAGTGCCAGGCAAGCAAAACCCCCTTGTTCATTCCGATAAAATCCCACTCTCTCGCTCCTGCTCTCTTTTACTGCATTAGGACAACACCGATTCATCTGTTACTTGCTGCGGTAGCCGAACCCCTTTATCCTTTGCATGACCTGTCATTGCCACAGTAAATAGATGAAACCCACTAGCATGAGTAGGAGTTGTTTGAGCCCTGTTGTGCCTACTCATTCATGCTTGTTTGTCATGCCTGCTACTGCTTAGAGTTGAGTCAGGTCTGATTCATCGAGGATGAATCAGAGGTGTGTGAACATGTCCTACTGTGTGTGAGCTAAGTGTGTGAACACGATTTGGTAAAGGTAGCGGTGAGAGGCCATGTAGGCGTACATGGTGGGTTGTCTCATTGAAGCCGTCCTCAGGAACCGAGTTCTGTGTTTGTGATCCATGATTCAGCTACTACCATGCATTGGGCCCAAAACCAATGGACCCTCTCGGCTTCTTAATCACCCTTGTCCTCTGTCCAGGAGTTGCAAGTAGTTTCTAGTGTTTGTAGTATGCTGGAGGCCGTGCGTAGCGCTGACCGTAGGGGTGGGCTGTGATGCGGTAGGCACGTGGCCGGGTAAACCGGGCGCCCGTTTGGTGTCACGGAACCCTGTTCACATCGTTTGGGGCTGTGAGCGAAACTCCGGCCGGATCTCCTCATGGATGGAACCCGAATAGGCAATAAACCTGGACTATAGACTTGAGTGTTTAGGCAGGCCGTGGCCGACACCCACGTTGGGCTTCCGCTTGAAGGTTGCCGAGTACATGTCGTGTAAACGGCGGTAAGTGGTGAGAGCGTGTGTGAAGAAGTACACCCCTGCAGGGTTAATATGATCTATTCGAATAGCCGTGTCCGCGGAAAAGGACTTCTGGGTTGCTTATATCAGTTCATAGACAAGTGAAAGTGGATACTCTAAAATACGCAAGATAAGCGTGAGTGCTATGGATGGCGTTCTCGTAGGGAGACGGGAGCGGTTCCATAGTGGTGTATTGGTTGGTGAATATGTGGACTCGTGTGCGCCACCTCAAAAGAGTTACTCGCAGTCGTAGTTTAGGATAGCCACCGAGTCAAAGCTGGCTTGCTGCAGTTAAACCCCACCACCCCTTTGTTGATAATGATGCATATGTAGATAGTTCTGATGTATGTCTTGCTGGGTACATTTGTACTCACGTTTGCCTATTTTATGTTTTTGCAGAGAGACTTCGGTCTCGCTAGTAGTTCCGCGTGGACTTCGACGTTTAGCTTGTTACCTCAGCTACGATCTTGTGCCTCGGCAGGATTGGTAGATAGTCAGGCTTCTCAGCCTTTTTCATTTATAGATGTCTGTACTCAGACATGTTAAGCTTCCGCATGTGCTTTGACTTGTATGCTCTGATTGTTGGGTCATAAGACCCATGTTTGTAATATCTCGCTCCTCGGAGCCTATTGAATATTTACTTGTGTCGTAGAGTCAGGTTGTGATGCCTTGTTGTATTTGCACATATCGAGCATATTGTGTGTATGATTGAAATGCTTGGTATGTGTGGGATCTGACTATCTAGTTGTTTATCCTTAGTAGCCTCTCTTACCGGGAAATGTCTCCTAGTGTTTCCACCGAGCCACGGTAGCTTGCTACTGCTCCGGAACACTTAGGCTGGCCGGCATGTGTCCTTCCTCGTTCCTGTGTCTGTCCCTTCGGGGAAATGTCACGCATTGAGTACCGGAGGCCTGTTAGCCCGCTACAGCCCGGTTTACCGGAGTCCTGCTAGCCTAGTGCTACAGCCCGGACCCACTTGCTGATGACCGACACGTTCGATGCTGGGTCATGGATGCCTGTCCCTGTAAGTTTGTGCCACTTTGGGTTTACGACTAGCCATGTCAGCCCGGACTCCTTATCATATGTATGCTAGCGACACTATCATATACGTGTGCCAAAAGGCGCAAACGGTCCTGGGCAAAGGTAAGGCGACACCCGTGGAAATACCGTGCGTGAGGCCGCAAAATGATATGAGGTGTTACATGCTAGATCGATGTGGCATTGAGTCGGGGTCCTGACAACTTCGACGTTTAGCTTGTTACCTCAGCTACAATCTTGTGCCCTCAGCAGGATCTGGTAGATAGTCAGGCTTCTCAGCCTTTTTCATTTGTAGATGTCTGTACTCAGACATGTTAAGCTTCCACTTGTGCTTGACTTGTGTGCTCTGAATGCTGGGTCATGAGACCCATGTTTGTAATATCTCGCTCCTCGGAGCCTATTGAATAAATATTTGAGTTGTAGAGTCATGTTGTGATGCCATGTTGTATTTGCACATATCGAGCATATTGTGTGTATGTTATTGAAATGCTTGGTATGTGTGGGATCTGACTATCTAGTTGTTTATCCTTAGTAGCCTCTCTTACCGGGAAATGTCTCCTAGTGTTTCCACTGAGCCATGGTAGCTTGCTACTGCTCCGGAACACTTAGGCTGGCCAGCATGTGTCCTTCTTCGTTCCTGTGTCTGTCCCTTCGGGGAAATGTCACGCGATGAATACCGAAGTCCTGCTAGCCCAGTGCTATAGCCTGGATTCACTCGCTGATGACCGACACGTTCGATGTTGGGTCATGGATGCCTGTCCCTGTAAGTTTGTGCCACTTTGGGTTTACGACTAGCGATGTCAGCCCGGGCTCCTTATCATATGGATGCTAGCGACACTATCATATACGTGTGCCAAAAGACGCAATCAGTCCCGGGCAAAGGTAAGGCGACACCCGTGGGGATACCGTGTGTGAGGCCGCAAAGTGATATGAGGTGTTACATGCTAGATCGATGTGGCATTGAGTCGGGGTCCTGGCAGCTTTGGTATCAGAGCTTGACTGACTGTAGGATTACCAAGCCAAACTGGTCGAAGTTGAGTCTAGAAATTCTTTAGTTATATAAGGGAATTGATTGTGGGATGGAACGTAAGGCTCTTTTTACTCCGTATACCTTATGCCCTTCTGATCTGAGTCATCTTATCTTTCCTACGGGGTTAAGGAATTAGGATTTCTCTTCTTTCTATTAGGATCACGTGTTACTAATCCGTAGACCTATAGGATTGATGGTTCTAAGCTTGAGTTCAGTTCCTACTATCTTCTGTATGTTAACTGTTGATCTTGAAACCTTGATATTGTGCTTCTGAGTGGCTATGCCACCATTTTTGTAGATGTCTCCAATCTTTCAAGCATTTACAGCCGTTATGCTGTCCGAGTCATCCCAGGTTTCTAAATAGTCTGATGCATTTGCAAATCCCTTCCTCCTGTTCCCGATGTGCCTTTGGTCAGATTAATCACACAAATCAGTGAGTTGAGGTACTTTATTGCCTTGACAGATATGTTGGAGCTAGTATTATGACCCTAGGTGTCTCAGGGGATCATCTAGTAATCTAGCCATGTTTTGTGTTCCCAGTGTGATGATTCTGGCCATCATTCTCGAAAGCATCCCGTGATGCCAGTTAGTAGTAGGTATTCTACTCCTGGGTTTCTGAGCCCAAGATCCACCCTACTTACTTCATGTTGATAGTAATTGCTAGTGCCTTTAGGATATTAGTAACCTTTGTGATAGTCCTCGAGGTCTGTGGTATATCGTTCTTCCAAATACCATGAACCATTCTTGGCAGGAGTTCTTTTGAACCAAAAGATCACAACTAGAGTGCTCTTGATGAGTTCTCCATTCTATATTGTGAATCTGCCAGTTCTACCTCTCTGCATGGATTACCCGGAAGAAACTTGTTGAACTCGTTCGACATTCTAATCCATGCGTCCACAACTCAGAAAATCGTATGTTCTTTTGAGTTGTCCCCCTTAGTCGTCTTTTGACCCTCGTCTATCAATTGATAGTCAAGAGTATGCGTGCATTCGTTCATCGATGCCTATTATTCTTGTGTTCCGTCAAAGCCATTCTATTTCAGAATGACTAGGAAAAACAAACTCCAGTACCTCATCCATATCTAGGATTGGGTCAAAGTAGTTGTGTTCTGCAGATCAAATGCCAATCCAGCTTTTGATTCTGTTCTATCTTGAAGTATTACCCACTTTATGTCAGGAACGTCATGAGAATTGCACCTTCTCTTATGAATTCTTGATGCAGTGATACTCTCGCCATCATCGATCATTCCTTGGTTCTGTGTTGTTGCAGACGGAGTGCCGACAAGTGAATCGTGATTTGTGAACTCAATACTCCTTGCAACTCCGTTGCTTGGTAGTTAAAGGACAATAATTTCATTCTTAGCATGTTGGTTATTGAATCATCATTCTAAGATTGATCGTGCTACCTAGTCCATTCTCCTGGTGCACTCCTTGATCGATGAGTTAGGATTATTTCAAATCTTTGCTCTTTTGATCATATCGTCTTGCCCTGAAAAGCAAGATTGTTCTCGAGCTTAGTAACATATCGGTGGTTCGTGATTTTCCGAATATCTTCTTGAAAGTATTACCAGGTTGTCCCCTAACCCTTATGTTGAGTTCGTGATCAAGTTGGTTTATTCCTGTAAACCACCCTTTCTCCAAGAATCCGTGTTGGATACCCATGAGCTAGTTGGTTAAGCTGAACAACAACTTGGAGAGTTGGAAGATAAAAGCTTGTTTGACTTAGTTCATGTTAAGGGATATCTTTGTGTTGTGTGTGTGTTGAAGAAAGATGATATCTTCACCAATTGGTCCTCGTGATCAATTGTTGGATTTATTGCCTTGTCAAACCTTGATTTGAGTGTGGGCTATCGTCAAATCAAATCAGAACCAACAATGTTCGTAATGTTGTCTTACTCGCGGTTGTCGAGCATACATCATTATATCTTTTAGGTTTGACCAATGCTATTACCTTGTTCACATAGTTATGGAGTTCCATCTATATGGAAATCTTGATAAATTGTTGTTGAGCCCATTGACAACATTTTCATCATCTCCATGATTCATGTTGAACATCCAGCTAGTGTTGGAAACTTCTAAAAAGCATTATCTTCATGTCCCGCTCATGAAGCATATGCTCGGATGAAAGAAGTGACTTCCTCTAATTCACGTGCATTTGACGAAAGTTGCCGCCGTGAATTCGAGAAAGTTTGTTTTTGCTCCTCTGGAATCATCCCAAGCCAGTCATGCATGTGCGAAGTATTCTATGGTCTGATAGACTGATCATCTTCATTCCATATGTATCCCCTAGCACACCAAGCCACTGATTGATTTGTTCAAGGTGAAGAAGCTCCTTCTTAAGAGTATACCTTATGCAAGGACTTTGATATCCTCGATGATGGCTCCCCACCTGAACTCGGTAGTGTTTTATTGTAAGACTACCATGTGATCATGTTTGTCTGGGACAACATGTTCACATGTTTGTAGCAGAACCATCTCATGTTTTGGAGCTTACTATCGTAGTTCATTTCCCGAGAATCTCGCAACGTCATCTCATGGATTTGTGTTGCAAACTTTCATTTTTCTTTCTAGGCTTGATGAGTCTGGAATATTATGTTACTAACCAGATCTGAATCTCAGGCAGATATGATGGTTGGAACCTTTCCAAGATCTATGATGTAGGTCCCGACAAGGTTGATGTTCTGGCCGACACACCTAGTCGGAAGATCTATCATTGTAGTATCTTGATTGAGCAAATCGACCATCTTCTCCATGAGGATCTCGAGTGACTTATTAGAAGTTGTTCCTTATGGATCCTTTGTTCTCCCGAAGCCAGACCTTTACTTGATGTTCCAGATACCGACTGGTATTGGGTTAAGCTGGTACATCAAGGAGAACATTAGAAGCGGAGTGCTATATGTCTCTCGGTCGATCATCCAGATTTTGTCCCCTTGGCCCCGCCAAGGTGAAATCTGAGAAGGTGTTATCTTCCTTTCCATCTGCATTTTCTACCAGCATTCATGATGGTAGTACGTTGTGTTGCCAGGATCCTTGACACGGATATTGGTAAAACCATGATGGATATGGAAATTCTCAAGTTCTTGAGAGCACGCACAAGCGCTAGGTGTTATCATCGGCACTAACTGGGCTTGCTCTCAGCTCCTCGGTTATGCTATAACTTCTCAAACAGTGGACTCACTCTCTACTGTTGAGCTTCTCCTCAGTTACTAAAATCATCCCTTGTGTTGTTTTCAACAAGGTAATCCACATCATCCATTCTAATCCAGGCATGCCATTCTACCGACCCCCTCCAAACGATCGCTCGAGAATTGCCTTAGGCTGGTATAAAGAATATCGATGATCTCTCAATCAAAGGTAATTCTTTTTGCCACTTAAGGGGATATTTCTACGAGCCACCTTTCCCTAAGGTGCCCCATTATGGTATCATGGCAATTATTTCATCGCTATCTTGAAACCATTCACCATCTCCTCAAGTGTGGAATTGTTGTCTACCTAGTGAACCCTCGTCATTTGTTCCACTCCATCCCTCTAGATGTGTGTTTTGTGTCTCAGCTCGAGTGGTGTTGCTATGCCTCATTCCGCGAGTTGATCCTAAGTTGTTCGATCTTCGAGAAGATCGATCCTTCTAGAGTCTCCTTCTCCTCTTGTTGTCATGTTAGTGGGAGTTCTCAGAGGAAGACATCGAGTCAAAGATGGTGATCGAATCAAAGCCCCTATGAAGTGCAACCTGGATCGTGAAGATTGTGTTAGTTGTGTTTTCCTCTTCATCTTACCCTACGCCTGAATCTCGGGATGAGATTCTTGTTTAGTGGGGGTGTGTTGTCACATCCCTAGTTCTAGTCTGCTTTGGGTTAGCTAGTGTTGTGTTGCATCATGTTTAAATTTCTCTTAAAGTTGAAATGGGGATTGTCCAAACCCTAGCATCAAAGGAAATCACTAGGTTCAACTAAAATAATTTCAGTGAATCCAAATGGCTTTCAAAAATGTTCATCATTTCTGGATAATGCTAGAAACCATAACCAGAGGTGTTGCACATTTTTCCATGACATATTTGGTCACTGAATTAAATCATATGTACCTTGCATTCGGGCATTTAAATGCTAGTAAATATTTTAAATGCTCAAATAATTCTGGAAATAAGTGTGTGTTGTTGGAATTAATCTAAACAGAGCCTATGATTATTTTCAGGATTTTTGAAGGTGTCTAACTATTTTTAATAAATCCACAAACTTACAGAAAAACAGAAAAACAGAAACTAAATTAAGTAAGAGAGAGAGAGACTTACCTGGCAGCCCAGCCAGCCCACCTGGCAGCCCACTGGCCGGCCCAGCACTGTGCTGGCCCGTGCCAGCCACCTGCTTCCTCTCGCCAGGCAGGCAGAGAGGAGCGCGCCGGCGCGCGCGGGCGCCACGCCACCAGGATGTCTACCTTCGTTGCCTGGCCACCGCGACGCCTCGCGTATTCTCCTCGGCGCCACCCCGCAGCCCCCCTCTGGCCCCCTCTCACACTCTCCCGTGCTCCTCCCCTCCTCTGGCTCATTCCCTCGCACCACCCGAGCGGGTTCGTCGCCGCCGTTCGCTAACACCGCGGCCACCGCCTCCGCCTCGCCTCGCCGAAGCACTCAGAAGCCTCGCCTCGTCCCCCTCTTCCTGCTCACCAAGATGGAAGGTGCCGGAAGCCCTGGATGCCGCCAGCTCTGCCGTCCCCTTCCTCGGGCCGCCGAGATCGTCACCGCCATTCCGTCACCTCCAAGCCTCCTCCGAGCACGCCGACCATCCCAATGTCTCCGCCGTGAGCTCACGGACCGAATTCCCCTCTTCCCCACCTCGATTTCTTGCTGTAGATGTCGCCCCCCTGAAGACCAAACCGCGCCGCCGCACGAGCTCGTCGCCGGCCACATTCCGGTGACCAATTGGTCCCAGGCATGCGCCCATCATACTCACCGCATCACGTAGACACCGTAGGTGATAATCGCACATCGCCACGGCCATCGTAGCGTTGACCCCGAGCTCACCCGAGCTCCGGCGACCGCCAAGGTCGACGCCGGCGACAACTCCGGCCTCCCCAGGCCCAACCGCCACCACCACTCGATGCGCGAGTTCACCAGCAGTCCGTAGCGCGTCTCCGCCGTCGATTTGGTCGACAGAGGACCAAATCCGAGCCTCGCCGCCGTGTCTGGCCTTGCCGGCGTCGAGTCGCCAATGAGTTTGACCTGTTCGACCCAGGTTTTGACCTCCCTGGGGTCAACACATGTGGGCCCCGCCCCTGACTAGATTAGTTTAGGACTAATTACCCCCTGCTGACACTGACAGCGGGCCCAGTGGCTGTTAATTTGATTTGTTAGATTTAATTAACCTTGTTAGTTAATTGTGTCACTGACGTGTCGACCCCACTGGTTAGGTTTGACCTGGATCAGGTCAGTTGACCTGCTGACGTCACACCTACGTCATGCTGACGCAATTAATCTTTTTCTGGAATAAAGATAATCCAAGAAATTCCAGAAAATGTTATAAACTTCTAAAAATCATATAAATTCAACCGTAACTCAGAATGAAATAATTTATATATGAAAAATGATGAAAAAAATCCAATCTGTCCATCTGTACCATTTTCATGCATGTTAGAACAACTTATGACTACTGTTTAGGACAATTCAATTAAATGGCATTTAAGAAATCACATATGGAGTTTGAATTTGAACCTAGGATTCAAACCAACTCTATTTAACTTGCTGCTAGTTGCATTAGCTCAAACCACAGCATATTGACATGTCATGATCATGCATCATATTGTGCATTGCATTGATTGTGTTTCTTCCATGTTTGTCGGTATTTGTCCCCTCTCAGTAGACGATGTTCCGACGATGAGTTCGATGACACCGATGAAAAACTATACTATCTTCAGAAGTGCCAGGCAAGCAAAACCCCCTTGTTCATTCCGATACAATCCCACTCTCTTGCTCCTGCTCTATTTTACTGCATTAGGACAACAACAATACAACTGTTACCTGCTGCGGCAGTTGAACCCCTTTATCCTCTGCATGACCTGTCATTGCCACAGTAAATAGATGAAACCCACTAGCATGAGTAGGAGTTGTTTGAGCCCTGATGTGCCTACTCATTCATGCTTGTTTGTCATGCCTGCTATTGCTTAGAGTTATGTCAGGTCTGATTCATCGGTTGTCTCATTGCAGCCGTCCTCAGGAACTGAGTTCTGTGTTTGTGATCCATGAACAGCTACTACCACACATTGGGTTCCGGTAACTCGACCCTTCTCGACTTATTAATCAACATGATCTCTGTCCAGGAGTTGCAACTAGTTTCTGGTGTTTGTAGGTAGTGTTAGTAGTCTACCAAGTGGCACCCAGTACAGGTGGGCTTGGGACAGACTAGGCACCGTGGCACGGTGTACCAACCGTAGATCCACCCGTCGAGGTGGGCTTGGGAACCCTGCACACATCGTTTGGGGCCGTGAGCGACACCCCGGCCAGATCTCCTTGCGGATGGAACCCGAATAGGAGATAAACCTGGACGAGAGACTTGTGTGGTTAGTCAGGTCGTGGCCGACACCCTCGCTGGGCTTCCGCTTGAAGGTTGCCGAGTACATGTCGTGTAACCGGCGGTAAGTGGTGAGAGCGTGTGTGAAGAAGGACACCCCTGCAGGGTTAATATGATCTATTCGAATAGTCGTGTCCACGGAAAAGGACTTCTGGGTTGCGTGTACAGTTCATAGACAAGTGAAAGTGGACACTCTAAAATACGCAAGATAAGCGTGAGTGCTATGGATGGCGTTCTTGTAGGGAGACGGGAGCGGATCCATAGTGGTGTATTGATATGGTGAATATGTGGACTCGTGTGCGCCGCCTCAAAAGAGTTACTTGCAGTTGTAGTTCAGGTTAGCCACCGAGTCAAAGCTGGCTTGCTGCAGTTAAACTCCACCACCCCCTTTGTTGATAATGATGCATATGTAGTTAGTTCTGATGGAAGTCTTGCTGGGTACATTTGTACTCATGTTGCTTAATTTATGTTTTTGCAGAGAGACTTCAGTCTCGCTAGTAGTACCGCGTGGACTTCGACGTTTAGCTTGTTACCTCAGCTACGATCTTGTTCCCTCAGCAGGATCTGGTAGATAGTCAGGCTTCTCAGCCTTTTTCATTTGTAGATGTCTATACTCAGACATGTTAAGCTTCCGCTTGTGCTTGACTTGTGTGCTCTGAATGCTGGGTCATGAGACCCATGTTTGTAATATCTCTCTCCTCGGAGCCTATTGAATAAATACTTGAGTTGTAGAGTCATGTTGTGATGCCATGTTGTATTTGCACATATCGAGCATATTGTGTGTATGTTATTGAAATGCTTGGTATGTGTGGGATCTGACTATCTAGTTGTTTATCCTTAGTAGCCTCTCTTACCGGGAAATGTCTCCTAGTGTTTCCACTGAGCCGTGGTAGCTTGCTACTGCTCCGGAACACTTAGGCTGGCCGGCATGTGTCCTTCTTAATTCCTGTGTCTGTCCCTTCGGGGAAATGTCACGCGATGAATACCGGAGTCCTGCTAGCCCAGTGCTACAGCCTGGATTCACTCGCTGATGACCGACACGTTCGATGTTGGGTCATGGATGCCTGTCCCTGTAAGCTTGTGCCACTTTGGGTTTACGACTAGCCATGTCAGCCCGGGCTCCTTATCATATGGATGCTAGCGACACTATCATATACGTGTGCCAAAAGACGCAAACGGTCCCTGGAAAAGGTAAGGCGACACCCGTGGGGATACCGTGCGTGAGGCCGCAAAGTGATATGAGGTGTTACATGCTAGATCGATGTGGCATTGAGTCGGGGTCCTGACAGGGGGTACCCAGACTTGCCTGCCTGCGGCCTGCGGCGTGGCTCAGGAAGTGGCCGAATACAGCCCATCTTCATCAACACATACTCAAGACCCTCGCGGGGCGGACGACGAGAGGCTTCCTCGGGCACAACCTCGTCAGGCTGGCTTGCGAGGAGGCGGAGAGATCAAGGCGGGGTACCTCACGAGGTTCCCATGATGCAATCCATGACGATCGAGGCCAGGAGGGCGCTAGGCGGGCGTCGGCCTGCGCAGAGTCCTTGTTTCCTCTTTGGTGCAAAGGGGACAAGTGCAGGCAGGAGTATCAAGCAAAGGCAACCATTTCGGTGCAACAAGACCAAGACCAGCAGGACGACAGAATGGAGGTCATCGTGGAGCCCAAGCCGGCGTCACCATCAGGGTCTTGGGTAGGCGAGGACCGACTTTAGTCGGGATAAGTGTACTAGATGTTCCCCTTCAAAATGGCCAATTGTTGGCGCCCTTCCCGCTCAATATTTGGGAAGAGGCCCAGGGCCTCCCTCTATAAATAGAGCTAGCCACCGAAGAGAGAGGAAGGAGATTTTTGGGTAGACTAGAGAGAGAGAGAGGCGACTGAACTCACCCAAGCAGTTCATCGCACCAGCCAAGAACAGCCCCTTGTGAGGCTGTTCTTCCTTGTATTATTCATCATTGCCCCCCTGAGGCAATCCACCACGCCACAAACTGGAGTAGGGTATTACACCACAATGGTGGCCTGAGCCAGTATAAATCTCGTGTCCCTTGTGTTGTTCTTCGCGTAGTTTAGATCCTTGCGAGGCAACGAGACGTGGGTAGGCAGGAGGTGTGATCTCCGTGTGCACCCCAGAGTTCGAACATTGAGGGTCTGCCGGAACCCGAAATCCGACTTTTGGCGCGCCACGTAGGGGTGCACCAGAATCCGCCTTCCGTCACCTCGTGTTTCGCCGCTCGTCGCATCCATGTCAGACGCTCGTCGAGCCCGCGCCGAGCGCCGGGCCGCTCTCGCCACTCACGTCACCCAGACAGCCCCCATCGGCGGGCGCCCTGCCGTTCCTTGTCGCCTGCCGTCAACGCCGCCACCGGCCCTGCAGGGAACGAGCAGCAGGCGTCGTCCCTACATCCTTTGGTGCAGCGAGAAGGCCGCACCGCCACCCCGTCGCTGACCCCAGCCGGTTCCTCGTCCCACGCCCGTCGCGCTCCTGCGGACGCGCACGCCGCGCTACTCCTGGCACGGGAGCTCCTGCACTACCATCCCGTTGACGACCTCTACGACGAGTGGCTCGCCCGCATCACCGAGCTCGTCAGCGCCGCTGGGGGCTCCCCTGCACCATCCCTCTCGCTGCACCGCGCCCCGCCCTACGCGGGCGACGAAGCTCCGGGTGCGCCTCAGCCGCCTCCCCCTCAAGAAGGCGCCTTGGCCCCAAGGCGTGTGGCCCCTGGGCGGAACCCACTCCGTTCGGTGCCAGCACAGCAAGAGAAGAGCTGCCAAGAGATCCCTCGTCCCCAAGAAGCTGCCCGTGTGCTCCCCGCACCGGCCCGACACGAACGCGCTCCTGCTCCAGCGCACCAAGACCCCGCGCTGCTCCTGGCGGCAGCGCACAGAGACTTCCAAGATCAAGCTCTCCGTCACCAAAGGCCCCTCGCGGCCACTGCAGGCTGCCGTGCCTTCACCGCCGAGCTGCGCAGCATGGCCTGGCCGGGAAAGTTCAAGCCACATCTGCCCCCACGCTACGATGGCACGGAAGACCCTGTGGAGTTCCACCAGCTCTATGAGCTGGGTATTGAAGCCGCCAACAGGTTCGAGAAGGTCATGGTGAACTGGTTCCCATGGTACTCAAGGACGTTGCCCGCACCTGGATCCTAAACCTGGCTCCTGGCACGATCTCCTCCTGGGGCGAGATGCGCACCCGATTCATCACCAACTTCCAAGGCACCCACGACCGGCCCTCGGCCATGAGCGACTTGCGCCGCATCAAGCAGCAGCCGGGGGAGATCCTGCAGAAGTTCATCCTGTGTTTCAACAACGCTCGCCTTAAGATCCCCAGGGTGTCTGAGGAGGCCATCATCTTAGCCTTCTCCGACGGCGTGTGTGACATCAAGATGAAGGAGGAGCTTGCGATCCATGAGGACCTATGCACCTCCCTGGAGCTGTTCAACTTGGCGACCAAGTGTGCTAGGGCGGAGGAAGGGCGCCTTTCCCACCTTGAGCTGCCAGCTGCCGACCCAGAAGAGAAGAAGCCCAAGTTCAAGGACGTGAAGCGCAAGGGGGCTGCCATGCTTGCAGCAGAGCCGGGCACCAAGCAAGGCAGGGATCAGCCTGAGTCATCCAAGGGCAGCCGGTACTGCATGTACCACGACCTCCACACCCACAACACCAACGAATGCCAAGAGCTGAGGGCCGTGTGGGACGTGCGTGCCGGCCGACGCCCCGAGCGCAGCGACCGGGGCTATGGCCGAGGAGGAGGAAGAGGTGGAGGACGATGGGAAGACCGCGGCCCTCGCCAAGGGTGGCGTGACCGACCTCGCGAGGACCGCTGGCAGGACCGGCCTCGTGAGGGAGGTTGGAGGGACCTGCCTCGCAAGAGAGGTTGGAGGAATCAGCCTCGCGAGGATCACCCACAAGGCAACGCGGGCCTCCCTCCTCTGCCACCACAGCCGAGGAGGAATGAAGACCATCATCAGGACGAGGGGGCTGGAGGCTTCCAGGAGCAGCGCGCAATCGCTTGCATCTTGGGCGGCACTCAGGCCCTGGCCTCTCAGCGCATCTTCAAGCAGTTCGCTCGCGAAGTGAATGCAGTCCTCCCCAAGCTTGAGGCCACATGCCCTCCCACGTTGTCAGCGTGCGCCATCATGTTCAGCTCAGCGGATCAGCTCAAGTGCGCGGCCACAGCCGGAGTCCTCCCGATGCTTTGTTCCCCAATCATCAGCAATGTGCAAGTCACCAGGACCCTCATCGATGGCGGAGCAGGGCTCAATGTCCTATCCATCGAGATGTTCAACAATCTCCAAGTGCCATACAATCAGCATCAGCCAACCAAGCCTTTCTCAGGAGTCACTGATGGTTCCACGGTTCCGATAGGGCAGGTCCGCCTTCCTGTTACCTTCGGGAAGCGCAACAACTACCGCACCGAGCTCATTGACTTCGACGTCGCGCACATTCGCCTGGCGTACAATGCCATCCTCGGGTACCCAGCCCTGGCCAAGTTCATGGCCGTGACTCATCACGGCTACAATGTCCTAAAGATGCCAGGAAGCGGTGGAGTCATCATGGTGCCTTGTGAAGAGAGAGACGCTGTGTGTTCTCTAGAATATGCTTTTCAAGCCGCATCAATTGAAGACCCAGATCATAGGAGCGGAAGGCTTCCCGAGGCTGCCCCTAAGAAGAAGAAGACATCGCCTGGTCTGAACCCTCGGGAGGCAGGCCCCTCAGGGTCTGCGCCTGTTCAGGGCGCGCCTCCTTCTGTTGCATAGGAAGGCGCGCCCGGTGCCCTCCTCGAGCAAGGCTTGGGGGCGCTCTCCTGGAGGGCCAACGACTTTGCTAAGATCACGAGGGAGGCGCTCGGGCACCACTTGGAGGCGTGTTTCAAAGCACGTTTCCCTCAGGAAGGAGCAAGGCAAGGAGGGCCAAACCCTCAGGAGTTCGTCAGCGAGATCATTCAGGAGCTGCAGGAGTCAAGAGTCATGAGTGGCAGCCGCCGCTTACCCGCCGTAGCTCCCCATCCAGGCGAGGATGGTGGGCTACGTGTTTGCATCGACATACCAGGACTCAACCGAGCCGCCTCTCAGCAGCGCCTCTGGCCCTCACGCGTGGGACGCTACGAAGGTCCACCCCACAGCTATGTTCGCATGCCTTACGGCCTGCCGAACGCAGCTGCTGTGCGTCAGCACCTCATGAGGAGCATCCTGGAGGCTCAAGCGGCCAGGCATTCCACAGTCCTGGCGGAGATGGAGATGGTCCGCGAGGAGCCGCCAGCGCCTCCAGAGCCTCCCGAGGCTCCTAGGCCTGGGGGCTCATGAAGATCGGCTTCCGCAGCGCACGCCGTCCGCTACTTCAGCATCCTTTCATCTTCAACATCATCAGGTGACATCCTTCGAGTTTCATTTTCAGTTGAGAGCGCCCCCAGGGCTGCATCATTCCCAGGCCGCGTGGGTCCGTCCCTGCGGCATGTATCCCTTTGGTGCATGTTTTTAGCTTACTTTATTGGGGTCGCCCCTCGGGCTGCATTATCACCAAGCCACTCAGGCCAAACCCAGTGGCATGTATCCCTCTCGCGTTTCTTTGGGTCTTGCGTTTGACCCATCATGATCATTACTTGATGCCTGTCCACGGCACCCTTCTTCCTTCATGTCGGCCGCTTGCACGTTAAAAGGAGGGTACCTGAGCATCGCGACTCATGGGCTCTTACTAGCTCTCCAGCCCTCACCCTCTAGCCTTGTCCACGGCATCGCGACCTGGCATACCAGCGACGGCTGAGCTCGCTCGAGGGCCGGGACCTGAGGACGTAGAGAGTCGGCATCTAACCAAATTTGCAGGAACACATTACAAGTAAAGGCCCAAAGCCAGGCGCAACCCGCCTTGAGGTAGTGCCCCGTGAGTCCCGCGCTGGCTCATGGGTGCCCAGATACACCTCGTCAGGCCCTACCATGCCAGCCACGTGTCAGGGCATGGCTGTACACGCCCTGGGGGCTCCTCCCAGAGGGGAGCCCCCTCCCACGCACCAGTGGAAGCACCATGCTCCGCGCTGGCTGATGACACCGCCGAGGAGCGGCTATGCCCGTACATATATGGAAGCGCTATGCTCCACGCTCGTGATAAACAACTGAGGGTGGCCCCCGGCCGCATCAACCTCAGGGAGCCCAGAGCTCAATGTCCGGCCCCGTCGTAACGCCTCCCCTCGGGAGTGCCGCGCGAGGGGGCTAGGCACGGGGGCTACGCCTGGGTCACACCCAGGTGCATGCCACCCAGCTAGGCCCCTCGGGCCTGGTTCGTCGCACGTCTCTCCTCGAGCGGAGCCAAGGTATGAAGGCCGTTTGAACGTCAAGGGGAACTCCTGAGCATCGCGACTCAGGAGCCTAACTGGTCACGTATCCCCTCACCCCTTAGTTCCGAAAGGCTAACGGCGGTTGAGGTATGCGCGGGGCCGGGCTCTACCGACGTAGAACACAAGCAAGTAGGAAGGAAAAGCGCAAATCTTAAGGAATTCAAAAGCAAATATTACAGTCCATAGAGTGCTTTGACAACGCCAAACACAAGTTTAAACACCTGCACGAGGCATGATGCATGTTGCAGGAGCGAAAATCAGGACAGGTGCCGCGAAGGGGTCACTTTTTGGCAGTGCCATCGCTGGTAACAGAGCTGCGCTGGGCGACTTCACCTCGTGGAGCCTCAGGATTGGCAGCGCCTCACCTTGGCTTGGTGCTAAAAGCACGGAACTTCGCCAGCAGAGCCTCCGCTCGACCCTTCACGGCCTCAGCAGCGACAGCAGCAAGCTCGCCTCTCACAGGCTCCAGCAGGCTGTCAAGGTCAACGCTGGGTCACGGAGGTAGACGTGGGTGAAGACGCACGTTAGCGCTGAAGAAGAAAGGACACGCGCCTCAGCCTCAGCCGTGGGGCCAAGGCCGAGGGTGACATCTTGAAGGGCGCGCACCAGGAAGGGAAGTAGCTTGGCGGGGCCATCCTCGGCGCCGGCCAGCCGGCTCTCCAGGCCGCTGTCATAAGCGTCTTCAGCAAGGTGCGAGCCTTCTCCTCCAGCTTCGCAAAGGCCACGCGGTCCTCGGCCAGGACCCGCGCCTTGCCATCCAGCTCGATCCTCTTCGCCTCCAACGCCTGCTCCAGTGCACCTAAGCGGCCATGGTGTTCATCAAGTTTGGCATCCCTGTCCTTGGCAGCAGCCTCACGAGCCTTCATATCTTCCTTCTTCTCCTGGCAGTCGCGGGCCTTCTTGGCGAGCTGGTCGCGCAGGCCATGCAGCTCGCTCTCCAGCGCCTTGCAGCGACCCCGGACATCCGCAACCTCACCCAAGGCCGCGTCGCGAGCTGCCTTGGCCTCAAGGATGGCCTGCTTCTCCTCGTCGCCAGCCGTTGCGGCCTGAGCCAGCGCCGCTCGAACTAAAGCATCAGAGCGGACCCAGCCGGAGGCCAGCTCCAGGCGCCCGGCCACCAAGCGAGTGTCGGCGCCCTGAAGATCTTCTCGCAACCGGTCCAGCTCAGCAGAAGCACGATCCAGGACAGTAGAAGGAGTCGGAGAAATGGCAGTTGGCGGAGTAGGAGGAGAAGACGGCAGCGTGATCACAGCACCATGAGTTGGGACCTTCTGTGCCCCGATGACTGCGATAGTGGCGTCAGGCAGGGACACCTCGGGAGTCGCTTGGGCCATGGGGGCTGAGCTCGCCCCAGCTCGCCCCGCCAGGCCTCGCGAGGATGACCAGGTAGGAGAGGCCCGGGCCTTGTCGCCCCCTTCTCCCGCGGGTGGAAGTGTTGCCCCGGTCGAAGCCTTAGGGGCCCCCTTCAGCTTTTTCGCCGCAGGCACCGGCCTAGCCAAGGAATATGGACCTCAAGCCTCAGACACAAAGCAAGAAGCAAAACGAGAACCAAGCACTTACTGGTCATCGCTCGCGGGCTCAAGCAACCTCCGGCCGAACTTGAAGCCCGAGAGCCGGCTACTGGGATCAACCTCAAGAGACTCGGGAGCAGGAGGCACGTCTGAAGATCGCCTTGGAGCTGGAGCAGGCCCGCGGAGAACCAGCCCCGTCCTATCCTTCTTCGGGATCAGGGGCGAGCACTCACCGCTTCGCTCATCGCCATCCTCGTCGTCGTCCGACATAGGCAAAGAGCGTGGGACCTGCACCCACGGAGGGGCGCTCTCGACTCCCTATCGGTCACCTCGGAATCGGGCTCTTCTTCCTGCTCCTCTTCTTACTCCTCTCTGCTGGAGTCGCCGGACGATACGTTCACCGTCGCCAGGGCCGCCAGGTCCTCAGGAACCTCCGCGGGCATAGGCCCGTCCCCGTTGAAAGCAGGCATGGAGTTCACCACCTGCTCCCAATCATCCCGAAGGAACAGGGGTACAGGAGCACCCTCCAATCTCGCAACGTCTCCCCCAACCAAGGATTGGAGGACCATGGCCAGATCTTCGTCGGCCAGGACTGCGGAGCTCGGGCGAAGGGCGGCATCGCCCCCCTCCCCCCCGAGCCTCCAGAGTGGGAGCGAGTGTTCCCAGAGCGGAGCCACCAGGTGCTCCAGAAACTCCCTCAGGAGCGATGCCCCGGTCAGTTTCACTGTCGCCATGTTGCCCGGCCATAGGTCCGCGTCCATCCTCTCTAGCACTGGCTTCGCGCGAGGATCGACGAGCTCCGCGTGGGACCAAGCGTCGACAGACTCGGGCTGCCTCGTGGGCAGAATCAGCCGGGGATGGATGCGCCCAGCATCCACCATGACCCACTTGCTCCTGAAGCCATCAATCCTCTTCCCGGGCTTCGAGATAGCATTGGAGCTTGCGTACGCAACAAAGCTCACGCACGCGGTGATGGGGCCGCGAGAAACCCGGAGGTAAAAGTAATGGCGCAGCAAGGCCACCGAGGGCCTTACCCCAACATGAGCCTCGCAGTAGTAGGCGAAAATCGCCAGGAGAAGAATAGAGTTGGGATGGAGGTGCAGAGCGTGCAGGTTGTAATGGTGGAGAACAGAAAGGAAGAACTCGGAAAAGGGAGGCACCAGACTGGCGGTGATGGCACTCACAAAGAGCGGGTAGAAGGTGCTTCCTTTGTCCTCGGGAAGGGCAGAAACAACCTTGAGCACAGCCGCCCCGTCGTTGCCTTGCGCAACCATCATCTGGCGCGTCCGAGCAAGGTTCTTCTCTGACACATTTGGAGGATCCAGAGCGGGCGAGTACCATGCTCCAGCCGGGGTCTGGTGAGGCACCATGCCTTGCTAAGATGCAGGGTTGGAGTAGATCTAGGGATTTCGGAAGCAAGAGGGATAGGAGCAAGAAAGGGGATCTGGGCAATGACTGGAGAAGGCAAAGAAGGTAAGCCTAGACGGGTACCACTCTCTTGTCAATTCGTGAAGTTGCCGAGGCATCATGGGGAAGTAGGGACGCCCGCGTCCAATCAACCGCCACACGGCACCCAAGGCCGCAGGATGATGGGGCCCATGGCGCTTCGCACTGGCCCCTTCGCTTCTCTGCTAAGCCAAGTCCAAGCGCGCCTTGGGCCCAGGGGCTACTGTCGGCGTTCTAGGAACGAGGGTACCCAGACTTGCCTGCCTGGGGCCTGCGGCGTGGCTCAGGAAGTGGCCCAGTATGGCCCATATTCATCAACACATACTCAAGACCCTTGTGAGGGGCCAAGCCTCGCGGGGCGGATGACAGGAGGCTTCCTCGGGCACAGCCTTGTCAGGCTGGCTCGGCGAGGAGGCGGAGAGATCAAGGCGGGGTACCTCACGAGGTTCCCATGACGCAAGCCATGACGACCGAGGCCAGGCGGGCGCCAGGCGGGCGCCGGCCTGCGCAGAGTCCTTGTTTCCTCTTTGGTGCAAAGGGGGCAAGCGCAGGCAGTAGTATCAAGCAAAGGCAACCATTTCGGTGCAATAAGACCAAGACCAGCAGGACGACAGGATGGAGGTCATCGTGGAGCCCAAGCCGGCGTCACCGTCAGGGTCTTTGGCAGGGAGGACCGACTTTAGTCAGGATAAGTGTACTAGATGTTCCCCTTCAAAATGGCCAATTGTTGGCGCCCTTCCCGCTCAATATTTGGGAAGAGGCCCAGGGCCTCCCTCTATAAATAGAGCTAGCCACCGAAGAGAGAGGGAGGAGATTTCGGGTAGACTAGAGAGAGAGAGAGAGAGAGAGAGGCGACTGAACTCACCCAAGCAGTTCATCACACCAGCCAAGAATAGCACCTCGCGAGGCTGTTCTTCCTTGTATTATTCATCATTGGCCCCCTGAGGCAATCCACCACGCCACAAACTGGAGTAGGGTATTACACCACAATGGTGGCCTAAACCAGTATAAATCTCGTGTCCCTTGTGTTGTTCTTCGCGTAGTTTAGATCCTTGCGAGGCGACGAGACATGGGTAGGCCGGAGGTGTGATCTCCACGTGCACCCCAGAGTTCGAACCTTGAGGGTCTGCCGGAACCCGAAATCCGACACTCACCACCACCGCCTCTGACGCTCGACGCCGCACCCACCCATCACTTCACCCTCGCCGGAGACCCACCGGAGAGCCACTGCCGACGACGTCCGACCACCGCCGTTGTTTTTCCGTTGTTCTGGTGAGAACACGCGCCCGGACAATCGAACGCCGGCATGTGGCACTTCGCTACAGGGCACGCACAGGAGTTGCTACAGGACTAGGAGATTCCTGTTGTTCATGTCTTTTTTGTTTTTCTTCAAAACTTCAATTAGCTATAATTTCTATTCTGTATATCCAAATTAGGTGATTCTTTTTCCTGTGCACTCACAAAAACCAGCACCTCATCAGAGTACCAACCTTTCACATGTTTTCACTTTTCAAATTTGAATTCGTTCGAATTTGAATCAAACCTTCCGGAGGCCATAACTTTCAAACCGTTTATCGGATTCGAGTGATTCTTTTTGTGTCGTGACCGTAGTGCAATTTAGGTGCTGTTAAGATTCTGTTGTTGGGTTTTTGAAATGATTTTCGTGCTGTTGGTTTTTATTTTAGTTATATTCATGTTCCAATGATTGATTTGTTGAATTGTGTGAAACGTGTAGATTGTCCGGAGTGCAACACAAACTATTGTCAGGAGTGTGACTTTCTGAACCAGAACCAAGGCAAGTTACATATTTATTATCCTTTACCTATTGTTTTCTATGCACGTAGTTATATCACACTATAAAATTTATGCATGTATAGGAATACTATATTATTTTTGCTATATGGTGTTGAGCTATCTTTCCGTCTTTTGAAACCATGGTAGTTGTAGTTGCTATGCTTTGTAGACGGGAGTGGTTTGTGCATACATTGAGCTTATGTGAGGATTATATATAACAACTTGAGTAGTAACTAAGGATTTTAACTCACCTTTGGGCGGAATTGGTATTGAAGGGTGGTTTCAAGAACATCATGGTTTTTACCCTCTGAATGTATGTGGACGGCCGCCCAGGCTCAAAAAGATCAGACAGACTTAGTGACTAGTAGCTTACATGTATGGCCACTGGCTAAATGGGCTCTGGCATAGTTGATAAGATGTGGAACCCTTACTCGAATGTTCCAGTAGATGTGATATAATAGTTGGGATGGGCCTCCTGTTGGGACTAGGGGACTGCTTCTGAAAGACTTCGTCTCAATCTTTGGATTGGGTCCAGTGGGTAAAGCGTATTAACTCTGCAGAGTATTAAAATTAATCATGATTAGCCGTGCCCCCGGTTATGGGCAAATTTGAGCCACTATGCCATTACAGTTGTTGGATGATCTTGACAGATGTGACACTTAATAATATTTGTTGGCAACTTAATAAAGGGTAGGTTGGAGTTGATTTTGCCAACTCAACCTTGTGTATATAATTGTAGTAGTAAAAGAATTAGATAAAAATTTGACTATTAGGTAGTTATGAGGAAAAACAATAAGCTTTCTGCAAAATAAACCCTCAAGCCTTCCTTTTGTTGTACTATGCATATACATGTAGGTCTGCTATTATTACTCATGTGTAACTTGCCAATACATTCAAAGTATTGACCTATATGGCTACAGCGTCTCATGTTGCGGGATATTCAAACAAAGAGTAAGGTACCATTAGGGTCGCGAGTCTGCACTCAGCATCGCCAGTGGGCTATGATGGGAGTCATCGTTATTTTCTACTACTTTTTGTTGTTTGATTGAATAAAAGTAGCCAAGTGCTATGCAGATTGTTTTATTTTATTCATTTTGGATCATACATTGTAATAAATGATGCACTTGCTATTATGGTATTCATCTGTACTGTGTGTGCTAGCGAGTTCGATCCAGGGACTAGCACGGTAACCACAGAGACTCAAATCCTTCGAGATTTGGTTGTTACAGATGGCATCAGAGCAGTGTGTTGACTGTAGGATGCGACCCTAGAAAATGGATTAGGAAAGCCATAGGAGTGAAAAAAATTTTGTTAACTAGTTATACTTCTTGTTGTTTATTAGTTATCCCCCTCAAGTATGTTGACCAGTTAAGTAGGAACTAGTGCTGAGACCACCATTCATGCTTGTTTTATATTGCAACGTTATCGTGTTAGCGTATCTGATTATGTCCACTTTTGTGGTATGAAGGTACTAGATTGTTTGATTGATTGGTATTTTGTTTGCTAATTTATATCTTGTCGAAATTATTCGACTATATATATATATATATATATATATATATATATATATATATAATATTATCATATTGTTTGTTGTTTGTTGTTTGTTGGTTGGTGTTATTCGTTGTTGTGTTTTGTTGCCTTGATCATATTATATGCATATGGGTAGAATATATTTATATATACATAGCTTTTGGCCCTATTATATCTATAACTCATCTATGCTTGCCCACCAGATGCCGCCGAGGGGTGATACTAGATGCACTTCTGCAGGAGGAGACAACAATTGCAATAATGTACCGCCATACATGCAGAAGTTGCTTCAGGGATAGGCTCAGTTGATCCAGTTGCTTACTCAGAACATGGGAAACAACAACAATAACAACAACAATCCGCCGCCATCACCACCTATGGATATGGTTACTAGGTTCTTGAGGTTGAATCCTCAGAGGTTCTCCAGTTCCCCTGAACCTATTATGGCTGATGATTGGCTCCGTGCAGTCAATAAGAACCTGGATACAGTTGGATGCACCGATGCCGAGAGGGTGAGGTTTGCCTCACATTTGTTTGATGGTCCTGCCGCAGCTTGGTGGGACAACTTCCTGGTCACTTATCCCATCGCTACTATCACTTGGGTGCAGTTTCAAACAGCTTTCCATGCTGCATGTGTGTCTGCTAGTGCTATGAGTATAAAAAAGAAGGAGTTTCGCAGTTTGCATCATGGAGGTCACACAGTTAATTCTTATGTGGAGTAATTTAATAATCTTGCATGTTACGCTCCTAATGATGTTAACACTGATGCACCTGGGCACGAGAAATTCTTGGAGGGCTTAAATGAGGACTTGAGCCTTCAGTTGACAGTGGACACTTTTAATAATTGCCAGGAGCTAATTGATAAGGTTATTGCTGGAGGGAAAGCAACAGGCCATAGAGAATCGCAAGAGGAAGTACAACATCAATAACAGGTATAATTTAGGACCACCGCAGAAGCCACACACTTCATATCATGGCAATGGAGGTAATGGGCATAATCATCATGGAGGTAATGGGCATAATCATCATGGAGGTAATGGACATAATCATAATGGAGGGTGTCGGTGTACCAAAATAGGGGCGCTTTTTTGTACCCCTTATTTGTGCACGTGCAGTCAGAGCCACGCCCACGACCACACTTAAGCAGGGCAGAGACAGGAAATCAGAGCCACAACACGGAGTCAAAGCAAGAGAAGCATAAAGAGCCAGAAGGCGAAGTGGTTTCCCTCGGCAAGGTCCTTGCCGGGGAAGCCCCCACGGCCCCGACAAGGCCCTTGCCGGGGCAGCCTACCCGGCGCCAGCAGGGCGAGCCACCCTTGACCCCAAGTTCCTCCAGCGCTGCCAACCGCGTTGGGACCAGGGCTCGGGAGGCGCCTCCATGGTGGCATGCAGATCTTTGTGAAAACAAGGAACACTTAAAATCAGAAGAGTAGAAGACGACAAACCTCGACAAGATCCTCGCCGAAGAAACCCACAAGACCCCTGGCAAGGCCCTTGCCGGGGACGACTGCAGCGCCGCGGCAAGACCCTTATCGGGGCCCCCGGCAAGGCCCTTCCCGAGGACGTCCGTGAGGCCACAACCAGGCCCGCACCTGCCAAGCTCCTGCCACCGCTCCCATGCAGCTACCGGCCCACCAGCTAGGCAGGCATCTGCGTGTCAGCACAAGGCTTCTCAGCCAACTCAGCGCATGCCTACGTGGTGGCATGCAAATCTTCGAGAAGGTCCCGCCATTGCGCCACCTCAGCAGCCTGCCAGCCTACATGGCGCTGGCCGTCTTGCTGGCCCAGGCATGTGTCGAGACGAGGCGAAGCGGCGGTAAAGTGGAGGGGACACGTCAGAGGTGCATTAAATGCGTCTTGTCCCGTAATAGCTAGCGATAGGCTCAACCGCAGTACCCTGATGCCACCTCATGTGTGCCACTGTGGCGATCCCCTTGCCTATAAAAGGAGGCCCAAGGCATCCAGGAGAAGGATTCAGACTTTTGGACATGTTACGCCCATTGTAGCTAGTTCAAGAACCTCAAGAACACAAATACACACATCAAAGCAGGACTAGGGTGTAACGCATCTCTGCGGCCCGAACCTAGGTAAACGATCCGCGTGCTCGGACTGACTACTGATCCTTCTCTCCTCACCACCAAGCGCCCCGCAACCGTAGTAGGGATTCTTGTGATCCCATAGGTGTCGTTTCCCACTAACATCTTTGGCGCGCCAGGTAGGGGGCGCAGTAGTGAGCATCTGGTTTTGCAGCCAGTGGCACAGTTCTTCATGGCCATGGCTCCTAAGAAGATGACGACCACGGCAATCAGTTCGTCTGGGACCGGACTGCCTGTACTAGTGCGGACCAGTAGTGGGCCACTCGCGGAGAGAACCCATGGCGCATCCCATGAACATCCACATCACCCTGGCAGTCCGGGCCTGGTGAGCAGCGTCGTTCGTGCGCCAGGCAATGAGCCACATGTTGCAAACTCCATAGACGGAGTTGGGCCCCCCGCAGGCGGCGTGGGGCCCTCCAGGGGCGTCGTCGTGCCACTAGACAGCGGCATGGTGACCTCCAAGACACCAACACCGGCGCCCACGGCACGCTCTTCTTAGGTCGTGCGCGATGAGCAGCGCCGCCCCGCTGGTGACCCTGGGCGCCGCCCTGGGAAGAGTCATGTGCGCCCTTCACATGACGAGGAGGGCCAGGATGCGCGCCTAGGTGTTGGCGGAGGTGGCGGACGGCCGCAGGGCCGTGATCGAGATCCTTCTAATGTAGTTAGAAGTCGAAGCGCATCACGGTCCATGCATCTTTCGTCGTCGCCCACACCAGCATAAACCCTAGCACGCGCGCAGCTGCTCCTCGACTTTCCTCCCGCTGCGGAGAAGCTCGACGAATGGTGGGCCACCGTCCGAAGCCTCGTCGGCATCGCCAAAAAAAGATGAGTTGCGACTGGCGGGGCCCGTAGGCCGTCACTCCATCGAGCCACCGCATGCCAACGGTGGACGGGCCGGAGGCGATGCGGCCATGGTGCACTCTCCTCCTCCACATCAGCCACCGTGGGTGTCGATCCATCACGACGATGTTCGTGATGATTTCTCCATAGCGTCGTCCGATCCGCGGACCCACCCCGACCAACACCAAGTTCTTCGAGAGCGAGCCCATGAAGACGCCTGAACCACCATCGAGCGACGATGCAATGCGTGCCACCAGTCAGACAGGCGGGCAGGGCCCACTATTAACCACCCAGCACCGGGAGGCTATAGCGGCCTACCCTATGAGGTAGGTTTCCCGGCCTTCACCCATGAGCTGCGGCATCCCAGTGGCCCTCCCACCGCATGTTCAAGCCCGACGTGGGCGAGAAGTACAATGGCAAGACCCACCCGTCGGAGTTCCTCAGCGTCTACACCGTCGTGATGCAAGCTGCTTGCTCTCGCGATGATAATGTGCTCGCCAATTACTTTCCGTTGGCACTCAAGCCCAATGTTATGTCATGGATGATGCACTTGCAGGTGGACTCCATTTCTTCTTGGACGGATCTGTGTCATGAGTTTGTGTAACGCCCCAGATTCGTTGCGCCAGGTGTCTGCCAGTTATTCGCCGTTGTTGCCACGTCATTTGCTTGCGTGTTTCATTTTGTCATGTCATCATGTGCATTGCATTGCATACGTGTTCGTCTCATGCATCTGAGCATTTTCCCCGTTGTCCGTTTTGCAATCCGACGCTCATATGCCCTCCGGCGTTCCCCTTTTCTCTCCTGTTGTGAGTGAGTGTTAAACTTTCTCGGAATGGACCAAGTCTTCTCAAGCGGCCTTGGTATAGCACTGGTAGACCGCCTGTCAAGTTTCGTGCCATTTGGAGGTCGTTTGATACTCCAACGGTTAACCGGGTAACCGTAAACCCCCTTCTCTTTGCAGCCCAACACCCCCTCCAAACTGGCCCAAAACCCATCTAACTCCCCTCCATGCTCTCGGTCGTTCGACCACGATCGTGTGGGCGAAAACCGCTCCTCATTTGGACTCTCCTAGCTCCCCCTACCTATAAAACTAGGCCCTGCCCCGAAATTCGTGGTCAAATCCCCCCGAAACCCTAAAAACCCCTCTCCGCGCCACCGCACATGTCCGCCGACGGCCGGACACGTCCGCGCCGCCGCTCCCGGCGAATCCCCACGCGCCACCTGTCCCGCGCGTCCACCCCGCCGCCGCAGCCCGCCTGGGCCCGGGGCAAGCCCGCCGAGCCCATCGGGGCCCAACCCCGCGTCGCCG